>NW_027397065.1:42458435-42477038 GCF_003265705.2 Callorhinus ursinus
ATATATATAGATACATATATATAGATACATATATATAGATACATATATATATGTATATATATATCTCAATCATTGTGTTTGTATAGAGGATAGATATATTTATACTCACTCATATTTCCACATTCCCCCACTCATGCTCTAAGGTACTCTTTTTAACCTTTGAAGCCTTTTAAAGGGACATGATAAAATGCTGACTACTTTGCTATAGGCCTTGTGTGTAGTTAGAGAAAATCCTGACCAATGCCAATGAAAATCCTGACCTCGTCTTTGTGATGAGGATCTCAGACTCTCCTTAAATTACAATATGGTGTCACTTGAGTAGATTCCTTCATTGCCTGAATTTTACAAAAGCTGTTTTGGCTCTAAAGATACTTATTACATGATCCTGGTAAGATTTTCTTTTTAGATTTGATAGAAAATTAATGAGGTTTAGCAAAAATGGTATATGCCTGAAGGTGGTTAACATATAAGAAATGAATATATATTGGGTACATTGGTCATTTTAATGTTCGTCTTACCTTTGTGTGATTATAATCCTAGATCACTGAAAATTCTCTAGAAATTTTCTGGCTTTGTAGACAGTCTGATAAAATTGTTCACAATAATATACTTGTATTCAGAACTTACATGTTGATGACAATGAGAAATAGGATTTGTTCAGTTAGATTTAAATTATATTATTTTACCTATGTATTTAAAGTGTTAAATAATCACTAGATTCAGTGGAGTAAAATTACAAATTCTTTTTCTTCTTGAATGATGCAGAATTCTCCAAAACACCAGTGGGGAGAAGAGGAACCAAACTCTCAGACGGTAATAAATATTTACCCTGTCTGGGTATACATTAAATTTTTCAATTTCTGATGACATAATAATAATAATAATAATAATAATAATAATAGCTTTAAGAAATGTTAAGTGAATAGGAGTTTGGTTACAGGGAAAGCAAGAACTAGATGTTACTCCTTTTTTCTTATAATTTGTTTTTCCTTTCCCCTTCCTTCAGGAAAAAGATCATAATAGTGAAGATGAGGATGAAGATAAATATGCAGATGATATTGACATGCCTGGACAGAACTTTGACTCTAAGAGACGAATTACTGTCCGGAATCTCAGGATTCGAGAAGATATTGCAAAAGTAAGCCTTGCCAACTTAACATACACATTCAAAAAATGTTTGTCTTCCCTCCCCAAATTTTGTCTACTCATCTGGTATCTGGACAGTATATGGGTGATATAGGCCATCATTCCAGAATTAAGTATCATATTGTTTTTTTTCTCTTCATTTATACCTCGGAAATGCATTCACACATGTAATGATCGTGATTAACTCCTCTACTTAATCTGCTGAAATCTTTTTTGACAGAAGTAAACATTAATGCAGCCTTAAAACATTTTCCCTTCTAGTATCTGCGGAATTTAGATCCAAATTCTGCTTACTATGATCCCAAAACTAGAGCAATGAGAGAGAATCCCTATGCCAACGCAGGAAAGAATCCAGATGAGTAAGTATCAAGTTAAATGTATAGATTTCAAGGTGGGGGAGGAGAGTTTTTAATTATAAAACTGAATCTGAGTTAAAATGAACATCATCTGTGGTTGGGTCAGAAAAGAATTAACTTCCCTTAAAGAACAATTTGTTTTTTATTTATTTATTTTTTTTTATTTTTTTTTTAACATTAGTCCAGCTTCATCTTTGATCACATTAATTCAGTAACATGTTATAATTGGAAGATGAAAGAGTAGTGCTTTATTTACATAAACGATAAATGAGCAGTTTCTGAATTGAAGCACATCAGTACACACTGCATTGTCATGTTGACCTCACTGTCATTAAGGTCAGTAAATATATGAATCCTCAGAATACTATCCCATCAAAACCAGAAGCAAATCTCCAAGTCTCCAGGGATGTTTCCATCACTCCTTTATCCTCTAGTCTGAGGCTAGCTGATGAATATGTGACAATGTTAGATAGATGGAATGCAATATTTGAAGTGGAGGGGAAAAAAGACCAGGCTTGGTGATCCACTGGCTGATATCTAGCATATATTGTTGGCTGCAGCTGGGAAGGGGTAGTTAGCATGCTCTTACTCACCAAATGAGTGAACCACAGATGGGAGCTCTCACACGTTTCAACTGAGCATCTTGCTTTGAGGACCAACAATGCAATTTATTGACAACTGGAAACCTGGCACAAAGATGCCATATCTACAGCAGCTCGCTAGAATTGACTCTTTTGCCACCACATTGTGCCTTTCTGCCAGGATATTACAACCCTGAAACTTCCAGAAAGTGGTCGCTTTTCTGTTCAGAGAGTTGCTGCTATTCTTTTCTTCGATCTCCTATTGAGTTTGTAGGTGTTCTGAATGGTTTGATAACTATCTAGCTGAATTCCTGGGATCAGACGAAATTTCACAATTTGTTTTTTAAATTTGCATCTACAGAGTGAGCTATGCAGGGGATAACTTCGTTAGATACACAGGAGATACCATTTCCATGGCTCAGACACAGTGTAAGTGTTTGCTCTATGTCAAGATATTTTATATCCGCTCAAAAGAAATTTGGAGGCATTTTTAAAAGCTTGTTTTCAAGGAGTATGCAATAAATGTGGCCAAGAACTCATTAAGATGTTTTTGATCATTGTAGTGTTTGCTTGGGAAGCCTATGACAAGGGATCTGAAGTACATCTGCAGGCCGATCCTACAAAACTAGAGCTGTTATACAAGTCCTTCAAAGTCAAAAAAGAAGACTTCAAAGAACAGCAGAAAGAGAGCATCTTGGAAAAGGTAATTTTGACCAAAATGCAAAAAAAAAAGAATGCTCATTAAAGAGAAGTGACCAGTTAATGAACATTTGATTTACATTTGGAATACAACACACAGAGTCTCTTTTAATTTATTAGGAATAGTCCTACCCTCCCATCAATTGTATACGTTATCGGTATAGCTGTATCAGGAAGCTTTTGCAGCAGAACAAACCATGGAAAAACTTAGTAGTTTAAAATAAACATTTGTTATTTCTCATGATTTTGTATATCGGCTGGGTCTCCTGGACTGGGCCTGCCCATCTGAAGCTGGATGATCTAGAATGGCCTCATTCTAGTCTCTAGCAGTTAGCAGGTTAATTATCCTAAGAGCCCTCACCTGGAACAGCTCATCTCTGCCCAATGTGGGCTCTCCTGTGGTAGGCTAGTCCAGCATTAGTAGGCATTCTCAGGGTAGCAGACACTAGTAACAAAAAGTATGTCCCAAGGCACAAGTGCTTTTCAGGGCTTTACTTGCATCACATTTGCCAGTTTCCCACAGGCCTGAACAAGTAACATGGCCAGGCCCAGATTCAAAGGATGGAGAAACTGTCTCTTGAGGGGAAGAGTAGCAAAGTCATGTGGCAAATGGGCATGCATACAAGAATGAGAGGAACTGATGGCCATTTTGTAATCTACACACTCAACAGATAAATAGCAACTGGAGACATCTTTTATTTCCCTATAAAAATTTTATGGCTTTTTTTTTTTTACTGTATTTTGTATAACAAAGGCCATAATGAATATTCTTTTAATGTTTCTGATTGGAAATAAACCCATCAATAGAGATTTGAGTGCAAATCTTTGCTGTAAAATATATTTAATAATGTTCAATATTCTTTTAGTATGGTGGCCAAGAACACTTGGATGCCCCTCCAGCTGAATTGCTTTTAGCTCAGACTGAAGATTATGTGGAGTATTCAAGGCATGGGACAGTCATCAAAGGACAGGAGCGGGCTGTCGCCTGCTCTAAATATGAGGAGGACGTGAAGATCCACAATCATACAGTATGTGCTAAACCAGAACCATTTGGTGTCCTTGTTAGCATTTTGCTCTGGGTTATATTTTCTTATTACAACTTCATTAGCAAATCATTGTGCTTGTTTTCTTTTTTTTTTTACATTTTAATTTTGTTTTATGAAATTTTTCCAAAAATACAAAAAATGTGAAAGAATACTATTATGTTCACCCACATACCCACTACCTAGATTAAGAAATTTCTTGCATGTTGCCATATATGCTTTGTCTGGAGCATGTGTTTGTGTATGCATGTGAATATAATATATGTATAAAATTTGTATTTGTATTTTTTTAACTAAACAAAAATCACAGATATTATGATATTTCACCCACAGAAACTGTATCATGTTACTCCTAAAATTAAGGATATTCCCTACCATAACTATATTAACATTGTCACACTTTAAAAAAAAAATTGACATGACTCCTTAATATCATCTAATCTCTAGTTCTTAAACACATTACTAAAGTATACACAAAAATGCCTTTAAATAGGTGGTTTGTTTTTGTTTTGAATCAGAATCCAATCAGAGTTCATTTTGGTGGTTATGTATCTTTTTCTCTATCTCCCCTTTTTCATAATAGCACTCTTAAACAGATCAGGCCAGTTATTTTGTAAACTGTGTCATATTCTGTGATTGACTGATTCCTAGTGATACTATACAATTTATTCCTCTGTCTTCTACATTTCCTATAAACAGGAATTCAGAGCTAAAGACATGATTAGTTATAAGTTCAGTAATTTGACAAGAACATATGTGATGCAGAATTCATGATTCACACTTTTTTATGATGAATTCTGCATCACGTCATAAAACATGTTACTTGCTGTACTCTTGAAGTACTCAAACTACAGTTGTCTAAGTTGGATCAAAAACTGAACTACCTATAGGAGCCAGGCCAATAATTGTATATGAGCGAAGTGAGCCGGGCACATTGTACAAACGAGAGAGCACAAACCCTGTCTAAAAGGGGCATCCACTGGTCAGCAACAGCCAATTCTTGCCAAGTGGGATTGTGGGCCCAGAATTTCCCAGTTGTTCTTAATTTTTGAAGAGAAGTCAGATAATCCTAAATTTTTTTACAGTTTTAGGAATGGAATGTGAGACCATTATAATCTAATGGCTGCTTCTTACACTTGAAGTCAGGTCACCCTTTCCCTGTTAGCTAGCCCTGGAATTCCCATAATTTTCCTCCCAAATTACCTTTTAAAGGGCTGTATTATTTTGTACTCGTCTCAACAGTAAATGAGAGTCCCCAGTTTCAGGTTCCTCTTTTAAGTAACAACTCACTCTCTGCAGCATATCTGGGGATCTTACTGGAAAGAAGGCCGATGGGGATACAAATGCTGTCACTCTTTTTTCAAGTATTCCTACTGCACTGGAGAAGCCGGCAAGGAGATTGCTGTAAGTAATTGTCTTCTAGTTCTTAAACTGTAAAGCAGCCAAAGCTCTTTAAGTCAAAATCTGTAGGAAACATATTGTCTCATGTTTCAAATTTTAACTTTTTCTTCAATGATGGTAACTGTGATACTCAAGTCAAATTACATATATTTTCCCACAGAATTCAGAGGAATGTATTATAAATGATATAACCGGAGAGGAATCTGTGAAAAAACCTCAAACCCTCATGGAGGTAAGTCTATAATCATTTGTCCTGAATTAAGTCCTAGAACGCTGACTTTAAAATTTACGCCAGAGCTTTGTTTTTGCATTAATAACACTGTAGATTTCAATCCTTCCTGTCAGATGCATCAGGAAAAACTAAAAGAAGATAAGAAGAAGAAAAAGAAGAAGAAAAAGAAGCATCGAAAGAGCAGTTCAGATAGTGATGATGAAGAAAAGAAACACGAAAAATTGAAAAAGGTACTTTGTGAGCTCTAAATAGTCAAAGTGATGACAGGATTCTTTATTTGTAGCAACCTTAAGAAATTATCTAGTCCTATCCCCAAGCTCATTTTTTAAAATGAGGAAACAAGCCCCAAGCTTGGGTGATTTGTTTAGGTTACCTTGTATCAGGTCTAGAATGCAAATGGAGATTTTTGTGTGTCTCAGTATTGCCGTCTTCTTGGACTGTTTGATAAATATCACTAACGTACAGAAGAAATGTGTTTTGTAAAGCTGTTATTTTAGAGTTATTGACTGCCCAGAAAGAATTGCCTTTTAGCTCTATAATTTGTAAATTTCAGCAAGTCCTTGGGAAAAGTCAGAATTGTAGTTTCCACCAGAAGCATCAGTTGTGGACTTCTGTTAGTAAAATGAATCTCATTGAATCTTTGTTATTAAGTAAAATTTTTTGAACATTGAAAATGTGGTAGAATGTTTTATGCTACATGAAAATATTGTATCGGCCAAATAGTGATTATAGCTTGTCAGTAGAAGGGCTGATGCTCAAGCTCTTTCAAACGATCTAGGTTTTTGATAGTGATTTATATTCAGTGGGGTCTTTTGGTATTCTACTTTAGAACAGAAGAGATCTGATGTAAAGCTGTGGTACTCATGTTTTCCCTCTCACTGTAGGCACTGAATGCAGAGGAGGCCCGCCTTCTTCATGTCAAGGAGATCATGCAGATTGATGAGAGGAAGCGGCCTTACAATAGCATATATGAAACTCGGGAACCCACTGAAGAGGAAATGGAGGCCTATAGAATGAAACGTCAGAGACCAGATGACCCCATGGCTTCCTTCCTTGGGCAGTAGTAACTAGTTACAGACAGTCACCCAAGGTAGACACAGCTGATACATTCTTTTCAGCTTCTCGCTGATGATTGTAGGTGGAAAAACCCACGACTACTCTTCTTGCTGCCTCCTTTAATAAAGACTCCGGAAGTCTCATAGCAAATTCATTTCTTTACTCACTGAAGAAACAAAGAAGAAAAAGAGGAAGTACATTAAGTGTTTATTAAGATTTTATTTCCAGTTTTATATTAGGTGATGTGGAAAGAGGCCTTGGCTCTCTCCCTAGCAAGAACATCTCCTCAACATTTATAAAGTCTCAAACTTTATTTCCTCAATTCTTATGGCCCTTTATCTAGTGTTAGCACACATTTTAAAGGCATATGAGTTACTCTTTCTCAAAATCACATTTCATTTTTTCAAATTACTAGTAACTATAATCGTAGTTATTTGAGTATCATTTGTTTTTGCGTTCTAAGGTTTCCCTGGTCTAAAGCTAAAAAAAATTACTCTATGTTGGGCGTTGAGTTACTGAAAGGAAATTTGTAGAACATATGAATGACTTTATCCCCCATGTCAATCTGTATAGTAATAATTCTGTTTTCTACTTGGTTATAAAATTTTTATTTTTTTTAAAGATTTTATTTATTTATTTGAGAGAGAGAGAATGAGAGATAGAAAGAACGAAAGGGAAGAGGGTCAGAGGGAGAAGCAGACTCCCCGCCGAGCAGGGAGCCCGATGTGGGACTCGATCCCAGGACTCCAGGATCACGACCCGAGCCGAAGGCAGTCGCCCAACCAACTGAGCCACCCAGGCGCCCTAAAATTTTTATTTTTAAAACATTTCCTTGTACTTTACACCCAGAACTAAATGGATTAGCCTTTGAATGGAAAAATAACTTTTGTCATCTTTGAGTCACTGTTGATTGATCAGTTCTAGGTCTTTTACCATTCTGGACATGAGCCTTTAGACACAGAAACCCTTTCCTCTATCATAGAGAATATGGTTTGTGATACTATTTGTTGTTTTAATTGTGATTGCCTTTATGTAATAATCATGAATATTAAATTTTAAAAGATTGTAGAATATCCATTGTACCTAAGCTTTATAGCAAGCAGGTGTCTTTTTGTAAAAATTGCAGAAAGCAAAACCTGAAGTTGAAGGTTTCTTCAAAGAATTATAAGGATAGCTTATAGGGCTATTAATAACCGACACTGCCATGATCCTCAGGCCTCTCCTAAGAATATTGTGAAGATAATACAGTGAGAGTGGGATCAATGAAAACAGCCTGTTTCAAACACCTGACATAAGTACATTGGCTTTTAACAGCTCACTGGCTTCTAAGCTACCAAAACCCACTAGGATACTGCATTACGTACATTGGCTTTTAACAACTCACTGGCTTCTAAGCTACCAAAACCCACTAGGATACCGCATTACCATCCAAGAAATTGTGCTGCTGAGAGAGTAACAAATTGTCAGGTACTATGGATATAGTATCAAGATTCAGACTCGTACAAAATTAAAACAGCAGTGCAAACAGAGCTCATTCTTACCTATTTCAAGAAAGTCGACTTACGTTTTCATATTCCTACCTTAACATGGAGTGGTTCAACATAAAGTCTGACATTGATGTCTATTTTGTATTTTATTTATCTTTTGTTTAAATAAAGATATATAAGAAAACAGTGGTTTGTAGTAGTATTTCAAATATTTGGCAGAAAAATACTTTATGGGACTGGGAGGGGTTTTGAATTAGAAGATTTCAGGATCTTTAACAAAAAAATGTGTCAACTTTTCTGGTTCTCTGTTCCCTCTTCTGTGAAACCTAATTTACTGATTTTAGGAAGAACTCTGTAATGTCTTATTTCTGCTTCATTTTGGAAAACAAAGATAACACCTGGAACACTGTTCATTATGTGAACTTTGATTTTTTTTTAAAGATTTTTTTATTTAAGAGAGAGAACGAGATAGCATGAGAGGGGAGAGGGTCAGAGGGAGAAGCAGACTCCCCACTGAGCAGGGAGCCTGATGCGGAACTCGATCCTGGACTCCAGGATCATGACCTGAGCCGAAGGCAGTCGCTTAACCAACTGAGCCACCCAGGGTGCCTGTGAACTTTGATTTTATTATCTCAATAATAGCTGCCTTTTGAGTGCTGAAACCATGTACTGTAATTTTTGTATGTTATCTCTGCAAAAGAACTTTATAAGGTAATGGATAATACCCCTATTTTACAATAAGCATATGGGCTTAACAAGTCCATGTAGCTTGCTCAAGTCCTGAGAGTTAAAAGTGTTAGGGCCAGGACATAAAGCCAAGTATCTTTGACTCTTAAAGCCTACTCCTTTCTCCAGTATTGAAGACCCTGCTTTCTGGACTAGGAAGACTGGTCTTTTGCAATTTCTTCTTTTGACAGAAACCTTAAGCAGGCCTGTCTACCAGGTTCACCCTCAACACCTGAAAATGATGCATCTGTACCGTTCTTTGATTCTACTCCTTTCCCCAACCTTGTGGGATGCTTCTAACAAGACTGACTATACAAAAATGAATAAATCGTTCTTTCATTAAGTTTGTAACAATTCTGTTACTAAATACCCCCCACACAGGAAGGAGGTCTATGCTTGAGTTTCTAGTTTCTACTTTGGGATTTTTCCTCTAAAATCTCTCCAATATGGGTTTGTAACTTTAAGATCATGTTAAAACGAATTTTAAATAAAATTGAAACTTCTCTAAAATGAGTGATTCTGAGGAAATTCGTCCACACGCTCTAATTTATGGAAAGAAATAATCTGCATAGATAATCTGGAAAAAGAGGCCATGAAGACGCAAGCTCTAGAAGCTCGTCTCCACTGTGAGTATCTTCATGGAGTTTACAGCCTGTCGCATTTGCCTCAATGTTTAACTTGGGAATACAATGAGCTTCCTTCTCTTTACTCCTTGATCACACATAGAAAATGCTAATTATTAGGGTGTTACAAAATTTGTTTCGGTGCTCTGAAGAACTATGTGGACTTTACCATACTTTCCATTCCTTGGATTCTACGATTCATCCTTTCCGGCAGACACAAAAGAAACCTCCCCGCTCCACGTACTCAATTAAAAAAAAAAATTTTTTTTTTTTTTGGAGAGGGCCAACGCGCATGCTCCTTACTCGAGCCTGCAGAGGCCTCAGCTGGTGGCTAATGCGCCTGCGTGCGGGGAGAGCCCGTCTGCGGGCGGGAAGCCACACGGAGAACCCGGATGGAACCTCGGCGCGGCTGGGGTGGAGGTCGCGGCGGAAGCTTCTGTTTCCCTGCGCCCCGCAGGTTCCTGCTCGGGGACCGGACCTGAGGAGCCGCCGCCCTGACTTGTTCCGGCGCCTAGTGGCTGGACTCCAGCCCGAGCGGAGAGCGACCTGGAGCCGGAGACGGGCGACTGAAAGAAGCCCGAGCATCCCTTGGGCCTGCGCCCAGGCTCGGAGACGGGCGGGTGGAGACCGAGCGGAGCCCTTCCTCGCCGCCGGCGCCCGTAGCTCGCCCGAGCTGCTTCCCGAACGCGCCGTCTTTAATTATACACCAACAGGTCCTACCAGTTACGAGCTGCATGTTCTTTACATGCATGCTTCATAATTAAAGCTCCCAACAGCCCTCTAAGGTAGGTACTATTGTCATCCCCACTTGAGGAATCGAGGCTTGGAAGGGACCCAGCCTCCAGGTGACAAAGCCAGGAGCCCAGGCATGTGCCCCTGGAGCGTTTGCTCAGCCACTATTTCCGTCCCTTTTCTCCTGGCTGTTGCCTTTAATTGCAAAGCGTACTAAGGAAATCCCGTCCCCCAGACACCCGCACCTCCCTTGGACTGGAAGAGGCAGTGGCGAGATAGAAGTTGAATTGTGTTTGGTTTGGAGTTTTAGGTTTACAACTGCACTTGGGTGTTGTCACTGCTGAAATACATATTTTAGCATTTCCCAAAGATTTCTGTTATGTGAATGTTCACTTTTAACTGGCTTTTCATCAGTGATACTTTTTCCTATCTACCCCTATACCTCATAAACTTGCAAAAACATTTTACTTTGTTTTATCACTCTGCATCTTAAGATAGCTCTCAAAGGAATCATTCTAAAAACGAATTCTGTTTATCTTAATAAGGTCATGCCTTTTGTTTATTTTACTGTTTACTATGGAAGATTCCCCCACATAATATAAAAATAGTGAGAATGGTGTAATGTAGCATACCCATCATTCAGCTTCATTAACAACTCAAGGCCCATCTTAGGTCTTCTAAGATGGTCTTCTACCCCACTGTGTGCGTGCGTGTGTATGCTGAAGTACAGCATGTCAGAGGAAATCCCAGATGTCTTATCATTTCACTTGTAAACAACTAAGTCTGTATCTCTAATAAATGAGTACTTTTTCCCACACAAACATACCATTATCACATCTGTTTAACAATAATTTCCTTCTTTTTCTTTGTTTTCCTCCCCATTTTATAAGCAGGCTCCACACCCAGCATGGAGCCCAACGTGGGGCTCAAGCTCATAGCCCTGAGATCAAGAGCTGAGCTGAGATCAAGAGTCGGATGCTTAACTGACTGAGCCACCCAGGTGCCCCAGTGAACAGTAATTTTCTAGTATGATGATGCTTTTTTAATGTTTACATATCTTAGGATATTGTGATTACTAAATACCACAGAAGAGCAAGTGAAAATTGTGAGGTTCTAAAACACAAGAAAGCCTCTTGGGCAGTAAATGCCTCTTTGAGAATCTTGAAAATTCTTGCTACCTATTCTCCCATTTTGAGGGGGATGAGGAGGACTACTGCAAATGAATTTTTCCAAAAAACCTTTTGTTCAAAACAGGCAAATTTTCAATCAAAACATACTTGAGTAGCATAGTCAAGGTGGATTGGAACGGACTCTTAACTGGTCCTGTAATAATTTCTAATGAGACTGAAGCAAAGCTTTTTCATTCACTCCCCCTGCTCCCCAAAACATACCTGGTAAATATACATAAGAGAATATAGAAAGATAAGCATTTTTTATGCCAGTGTCATAATTTTACTATCAATTAGGAGAGGTTCTAAACACATTTGGCCCTATTGTCATCACTTGACTAAAGAAAGCTTAAGATCAACTTTTAAACTTCAAATCATCTTTATTGATGGGTAGATACCTTCCAGTTTTTAACTGACTCGTAACAAACAGGCATATGGCTTGTCAACTTATTAGCTTACATAGAAGTTCATTTTATAGCTAATTGTGGCAGAGCCACTAGAAAGTTAGTGTTTTAAGTTAATATTCTTGCCTTACTTATTGTGAGATTTTTTTTTTATGGCCAAAGTGGGCATTTGGATTTAAATGTGTCCCTGTTATTTCCGCCACATTCTGTAGTATAGAACTTTAGAAACTTAGGGGATCCCTTGTTTATCTGGGAGATAGAACTGTTTTTGAAGGTATATTTGAGCCTACCTGTGGGTTATACCTTTGCTCATTGCTAAGGAGGAAGAAGAAGAAAAGGCATGACTTTCTAGGTCCCTCAACTTTCTTAGGAGGTTGTAATCAACTCAGAAACTTAAATGCCTATTAAAGCATTTAGACTATTTATTTACCAACCTAGCATATCAGCAACCTAGTGGTTGGCCTGAAGGATATGTTTTCATTCCTCTAAATCTGATACACACTAGGACATGTATTAGAATCACCTGGACAAGATTTAGAGTCTTTTTTTTTTTTTTTTTAAGTAATCTCAGTGCCCAGCATGGGGCTCAAACTCACCACCCCAAGATCAGGAGTCCCATGCTCTACCAAATAAGCCAGCCAGATGCCCCAAGATTTAGAGTCTTTTGTCCCCCTTCTGGAGAAGACGATTTATTAGTTCTAAGGGAGGGAGATGTATAATTTCAAAGGGGTTCCTAATGATTGTGATGAGCATCTCTTATTAAAGATTACTGTTCCGGTTACCATTCATAAGAATTATCCAAAATGCCTATGTAGAATATAGATTCTGAGCCCCTAGTACAGAGCTAGGGAATCAGAATCTCTGGGAGTTGGGACCATGAATCTACATTTTAGCAAAAGATTTCACTGATTCCTCCATTTGCTAACCTAGGAACCATTACCTTCTAATCCCTGTCCTCAGATTAAAACAAATCTTAATTTGGGGAATACTGCTTTTCATTCCATTGTTTCAGCTTCTTGACTGCTTTTACTGAGGGGTAGTTATATGAAAAAGCATCATGAAATTTCTACTGTAACTAAGGGTGTTCTTCTATGAGAGAGATTTTTCTCAAGTCTCAGTAACAAAAATAGTTGTATTTCTCCTGAACAACTTGTTTTGCTTTTCTGTATGGACAATACGAATCATGGACTGGTAGTGTGTTACACTTTAGCTGCAAGGAAGCTCTGAGCCAAATTTGTATCCTACTTCTGTGTCAAAGGCGACTTAATCAGACCCATTTGAAATCCTCTGCTTACATTGGAGTCAGAGCCAGTCAAGGATCAAAGAGTATTACAGACCTATTTAATCCTTAACTATGAGAAAGAACTAGTCACTATGTCAAAATATGTCCTTAGAGTATTTAATGAATTATGCCCTTCTCTATTCACTTGCTCATAACTGCCTGTGTGTGTACAGCCCTGGCGGAGAATGAAAGGAGGGGGAGGGGGTGGTAGTGAGAGGCCCTTTTAGGGGATACAAAATGTACCAGATTTGTTTGGAACATACATCATTGAAAACAAATGAAGCCATAACTTCAGTTCACCAATAGAGGATTTATGTGTATTCACAACCACATAAGTCCAAATCTCCCATATGTAGCTTACTGGTAAGTTGTTTATCCCCGAGCATTAGCTGTGAGTTGATAGCTTTAAGTTGGACTATTATGCTGTCATGGTTTACTTTGAACTGAAATGTTACAGGATATTTCTTTACATGTACAAATGGCATGTGATGTGGCTTTGTTTTAATTCGGTTAGCCAGTGATTTTTAATATGTGGGTTATATTTTACTCCCAAAGCAAAATTCTGCAGCATCTCTGGAATACTACCTGAGAATTTTGGGGTGCCATGTCGAAGAAACGCAAATGGGATGATGACTATGTTCGTTACTGGTTCACCTGTACAACAGAGGTTGATGGAACTCAGCGCCCACAGTGTGTATTGTGTAACTCGATATTTTCAAATGCTGACCTCAGACCATCAAAATTGTCTGACCATTTTAACAGACAGCATGGTGGTGTAGGTGGGCATGATCTCAGTAGCCTGAAGCATATGCCAGCACCATCTGATCAGAGTGAAACCTTGAAAACATTTGGAGTTGCATCTCACGAGGATGCCTTATTACAAGCATCTTATCAGTTTGCATATTTATGTGCCAAGGAGAAGAATCCTCATACAATAGCTGAAAAATTAGTAAAACCTTGTGCATTGGAAATAGCACAAATAGTTTTGGGACCAGATGCACAAAAGAAGCTTCAGCAGGTACCCTTATCAGATGATGTGATCCATTCTAGAATTGATGAAATGAGCCAGGATATCTTACAGCAAGTTCTAGAGGACATCAAAGCCAGTCCTCTGAAAGTGGGTATTCAGCTTGCTGAGACAACGGACATGGGTGACTGCAGTCAGCTAATGGCATTTGTACGATACATAAAAGAAAGAGAGATCATAGAAGAATTTCTATTCTGTGAACCACTGCAGTTAACAATGAAAGGAAAAGATGTGTTCAATCTCTTCAGAGACTTCTTTTTGAAGCATAAGATAGCGCTTGATGTATGTGGCTCTGTTTGTACTGACGGTGCCTCTTCTATGCTAGCAGAAAATTCAGAATTTGTTGCCTGTGTGAAAAAAGAGGCACCTCACATCGTGATCACACATTGTTTGTTGAATCCTCATGACCTTGTCACAAAGACCTTGCCTACAAAACTGAGAGATGCTCTGTTTACTGTGGTGAGGGTAATAAATTTCATCAAAGGACGCGCTCCAAATCATCGCCTCTTTCAGGCTTTTTTTGAAGAAATTGGAGTCGAGTATAGTGTCCTCCTTTTCCATACTGAAATGAGGTGGCTTTCCCGAGGTCAAATACTTACCCATATTTTTGAAATGTATGAAGAAATAAATCAGTTTCTTCACCACCAAAGCAGTAACTTAGTTGATGGCTTTGAAAATAAAGAGTTTAAAGTTCACTTAGCATACCTTGCAGATTTATTCAAACACCTGAATGAACTTAGTGCATCTATGCAAAGGACTGGGATGAACACAGTGTCAGCTAGAGAAAAGTTATCTGCTTTTGTTAGGAAGTTTCCATTTTGGCTAAAGCGAATTGAGAAAAGAAATTTTACCAACTTTCCTCTTCTTGAAGAAATCATTGTTTCAGATAATGAAGCACCAAGCATTGCAGCTGAAATAACACTGCACCTGCAACAGCTGAGCAACTTCTTCCATGGATATTTTTCTGTTGGAGATCTTGCTGAGGCAAGTAAATGGATACTGGATCCATTTCTTTTTAATCTGGATTTTGTCGATGATGGTTATTTGATGAAAACTGATCTTGCTGAATTACGAGCTAGTGGCCAAATCCTAATGGAATTTGAGACAATGAAGCTTGAGGATTTCTGGTGTGCTCAATTCACAGTGTTTCCAAGCCTGGCAAAGACAGCTCTAGAAATCCTTATACCATTTGCAACTACATACCTTTGTGAGTTGGGATTTTCATCACTTTTACATTTTAAAACAAAGTCCAGAAGCTGCTTTAATATGAGTGATGACATTCGTGTGGCTATTTCAAAAAAAGTTCCTCGTTTCTCAGACATCATTGAACAAAAGCTACAGCTACAGCAGAAGTCACTGTGAGCTGGTACATTTTTAATATATTCTTAATTTTATTGTAAAATTAAGCTATAATTGTGTCTCTTTTATATTTATGGCATACCAAATCCCAAGAAAAAGTTTAGCATGTGTAACTTTTAATTTTCACAGTTTTGAGAATAAGAACACAGGCAGCAGAAAAGATTAAATAACACCTAGTGGATACATAGAATTCTTCTAAGTATCTGTTGAAGCTGTTGATGTGATACATAAAAAGACACACAAGCACTAGAATATCCGCCTAAGTGGTACAATAGGCTAGGAATGGATCCCAGAGAAGAGAGAAGGTCTCCCAGAACATGTGTCTTCATGTTAAAAGTAAAAGTTGAAGGACAAAATGACAGACTGAGTCCCCGCGTCTCTGTGAGTGTTGTCAATGGTTAGGCTAATGCAATCAGAAAAGGATTATGAAATGTTATAGTTGGAAAAGGGATGGTTCTAGTTTATATAAGATTTACTTTTAAATGTATTCTTTGGAGTTAGTCTTACAATGTCCATTCCTCTAGCTCCCATGCTCTAAATACCATGACATTAATAAATGTCCTAATATCCTATTAGTCACTCTTTGTCTTTTTTTTTAATTACAGCAGGACTCCAAGTCATTGAGGCTGCTAAAAAGAGGATCCGAGAGCCTCACCATAGAGATTCTGATTTAGCAGATCTGGCATAAGCTCAGGGGCCTTCATTCTTTTTTTTTTTTTTAAGATTTTATGTATTTATTTGACAGACAGCGAGAGAGGGAACACAAGCAAGGGGAGTGTGAGAGGGAGAAGCAGGCTTCCTGCTGAGCAGGGAGCCCGAGGTGGGGATCATGACCCCAAGACCCGGGGATCATGACCTGAGCCAAAGGCAGACGCTTAACGACTGAGCCACCCAGGCACCCTAAGGGCCTTCATTCTTAACCAGCTTCCAGATGGTTCTGATGGATTCTTTGGGCCCCCGGTCTCATCTTATTTTCCCTTTACCCCAATTTTCCCACTTATTTTACATCTTAAGCTATGTGTATTTACCTAACATAGTTCAAAACTTTTGAATGGACCAGAATATAAGTAAGAAATAAATTGACATGAAGTCACTGTGGTAAATCAGGGCCGTCAAAAAATTTCCTGTGGGAATTTAAATTATGTTTTCTGGATAATAATTTGGTAAAATAGTTTTAAATTTTAATAAATTTACATTTTTATTTCAAAACCTAAATATCTTATCAAAGTGGTATGCTAAAAAATGAGTCCTATAATAAAAAGCCACAGTCCCTTTCCTGCCCAATTACTTTTTTTTTTAAAGATTTTATTTATTTATTTGAGAGAGCAAGAATGAGAGACAGAGAGCATGAGAGGGGGGAGGGTCAGAGGGAGAAGCAGACTCCCCGCTGAGCGGCAGGGAGCCTGATGCGGGACTCGATCCCAGGACTCCAGGATCATGACCTGAGCCGAAGGCAGTCGCTTAACCAACTGAGCCACCCAGGCGCCCTCCTGCCCAATTACTTAACCATTTCTGCTTTAACATTTTGTGGTTCCACCCTTATCTCTAAGTAATGTGTTTATATCAAACACATATGCCAGTTTTGAGTTTTGTTTTTTTTTTTAATTAAGTAAACTCTACCCTCAACATGGGGCTCGAACTCACAACCCTGAGACCAAAAGTCGTGTGCTCCACCAAGCCAGCCGGACTCCCCCATATAGGCCAGTTTTGATTTATCAGCTTTAGAAGTTATATATTGACTCCTCTAGATAATAAGTAATTACTGAATTTACAAAACATTCATCTCCTTTCCTACTATTCCCAATTTTTTATTATGGTAGTATTAATTTTAGTTCCTTTGTTGATTATTCGTAGCCCTTTGATTGGGGATTTTTCCCTCTAGGAATTTACGTCCTGGGGAGAATCAGGGATATCCACAGTTTGATTTATAAACAGGTAATTACAGCATTTTTCTAATAGTGAAAAATTGGAGAAAAAAGACAAGGGGAATGGAATCTAACAGGTGCCACCCGAGTACTGCAAGTTGAAGTTTGTATTTTCTACACAAAACTCAACTTGATCACCATCCATCAAAATACTCTTATCAATAAACATAAAAACATGACTTTCATCTAAAAATGTAGTTACAAAATATAAGTTCCTCCCCCCAAGAGCAGTGGGAAGAATTTCCACAGCTAATACGGGAATAAATCTGGAAGAGTATGTAAAGTTTCATATGTATGTGTATCCAGAGACAGGAAGGAAGAAGGATGGAAGCACTGTATGCATGTCTGAAGCATGGAAATTAACAACACAGAAAAGCAGGGCTAGGTGCAATGCCAGAAGGGAAGGACCTTTGACGGCCAGTCTTTCATTAAGTCCACTAGAATTCTCTCTTAAACTAAATTCATTCATTTCTGCTATGAAACAAAAACCCAAAGGATATTTTAAAGGGAATAGCTGAGTTTTGAATTCATTTTCAAATTCTACAACAGTTTATTTTCCCTGATCAAATTAAAGAGACTGCGGTGTCTGCTAAAATAAAGAAACTTAGATTTTATTTTTTAGTTTAAAAAAATTTCCCACAGGGCGCCTGGGTGGCTCAGTTGGTTAAGCGACTGCCTTCGGCTCAGGTCATGATCCTGGAGTCCCTGGATCGAGTCCCGCATCGGGCTCCCTGCTCAGCAGGGAGTCTGCTTCTCCCTCTGACCCTCCCCCCATCTCATGTGCTTTCTCTCTCATTCTCTCTGTCTCTCAAATAAATAAAATCTTTTAAAAAAATAAATAAATAAATAATAAATAAATAAATAAATAAATAAATTTCCCACAATGGTACACATACTGGCACTTACAAGTCACGTGTTGGTTTCTTCTTCTCCCCAGAAAGAGATAATTGTCTTATATTTTTACTATATAATTAAGGTCATTGGTCAATTGCAAAAAAGGATCGGGATAAAGATATAATCTGTATGACCAGCAGATGTCACTCTTTGTGCATGATTGGTTGAAAGTAAATTTGACCACAGATTTTGCCAAATACCTGATTTTAAACATCTCTAGAAAAAGGATTTGTAGTTCAAATTAAAAGTACCCCACCGGAGGAGCACCTAGGTGGCTCAGTCAGTTGAGCGGCAGGCTCTTGATTTTGGCTTAGGTCATGATCTTGGGGTCCTGGGATCCAGCCCCACATGGGCTCTGCACTCAGCAGGGAATCTGAGAATTCTCCCGCTCCCTCTGCCCCTCTCCCTGCTTGTGCGCGCGTGCTCTCTCTCTCTCTCTCAAATAAATAAATCTTAAAAAA
>NW_027397065.1:42477138-42525740 GCF_003265705.2 Callorhinus ursinus
AAAAAAAAAAAAAAAAAAAAAAAACCCTACCTGAGCCTCTGCTGGCTCAAAATTGGCAGACAGAACTGTTGTGGAGCATTGGGAAACATGGGTGGGAAAGAAAATATAAATAGCTTTTTTTCTAAAACTGACTTGAGCATGTGGACCTTTGACAGCTACTTTTCTAAGCCACCAAAGGCTACCTCAAGTGGGTGGATAGGTCAGCACATACTCCTTTGCTATTCCATGACAGTTAATAAGGCCGGCAGATGGGGCGCCTGGATGGCTAAGTCATTAAGCGTCTGCCTTCGGCTCAGGTCATGATCCCAGGGTCCTAGGATTGAGCCCCACATCGGGCTCTCTGCTCTGCAGGAAGCCTGCTTCTCCCTTTCCCACTCCCCCTGCTTGTGTTCCCTCTCTCACTGTCTCTCTCTCTGTCAAAAAATAAATAAAATCTTTAAAAAAAAATAATAAGGCTGGCAGAAGTACCAACGGCAAAGCCATACCCAGATAATGTGTCTTTTCCAGTGAGAGTAAATTGCTATCAATTCCATGATAGAAGGGATCTAATGTAAGTAAGCTGCCACTAAGTGCCCATATCAGGGCTCAGTGTTGGTCTCTGGTCTCTGCTATTGGCAGGTCAGGCACTCAGTAGGTCAGTTTTGGTGAGGGGAAGTCCATGTTTCTGAGCCTGTGTTTAAGCCTCCATCCTTGCCAACATAGCCACTCTTGTACATGGGCCCATTGAGCAGTCATTAAGATGACTGGAAAAAGAGGCTAACTAATTGCTACAAAGTATGTCATCTTGCCCTGATTACTGAGAACCCCTCCTCTGTCTTAATTTAGGTTCAGCAAGCTCTTCAAGGAGTCCTCAAGCCAGGGTCAGCTATCACAAGAGACCCATATATACTTTAGTATTCCTGCTACTCTTCAATCATTTGCTGGAAGCAGCCCATGGGAGGCGTTTGAACCAACACAGGTGTGATGAATTTCAGAGTGCAACAGCTGGGGCTCATGGTTAATTATGTTCCCTATAGTCGAATGTCTACAAAGTACATTCTTATGGATGTACAGTGTCCTTTGGTGAACATTCACCTGGAGCACAATAATCTTTAATTCTCTTGCCTATTCTGAGAGGTCCATCTATATACTTCGCCCCCAGACCTTGTCACTTGTCTTATATATCTGTTCTTCCCAAGTCCTGAACAGTCATCAAACCATTAGTAACTGCCCTTGAATACTAGAGTTTCGATCCATACTTCTGGGTAGTACTCAGTTCAGACATAGCAGACAAGCAGTTGTCCCGCTCAGGATTCTCCTCAGGAAGATGTCCCTTCATTGGGATCTTTCCGAGACATATCCGATGGAGGTTGTAATGCTGCAGCAGATTTTGCAGATCCCAGCTGGCACTAGCCTATTAGGCAAAATAAACTCTAAACTAGACCTAAATTTCTTTTTCTTTTTTAAAGATTTTATTTATTTATTTATTTGACAGAGATACAGCGAGAGAGGGAACACAAGCAGGGGGAGTGGGAGAGGGAGAAGCAGGCTCCCCGCCGAGCAGGGAGTCCGATGTGGGGCTCAATCCCAAGACCCTGGGATCATGACCTGAGCCGAAGGCAGACGCTTAACGACTGAGCCACCCAGGCGCCCCCAGACCTAAATTTCTTGTTAGTCAGCTAGTCAAAAGGAACTCTTCATGCAGCCAGAGGTAAAGACTGGGAAAAAGGAAGCCTTGCAACAGGAGTAGGTGTCAAAGGATTTGAGCCGCCTACTCAGGCAACTTGCTTATGCATTCTAGACCTGCTTGATCTCTCTCCCTGTGTACCACTCTCCTTGTATACCACTGCTACTTGATGATAGATCACTGCTGTGTACATTCCAGCTTGTGGCTTGCTGGATCACGCAGCACCCAGTGCCATAGAGCTTTTTCTAAAAGGAAAATCACTTAACTTCAAAAGAGGGTATGGATTTGCTCCCAAACCCTAGAGATATATGCTTCGATTCTCCTATTGGCATTTGCCAGAGGTTCCATACAGAATCCTTATTTGCCACATTTAATGTCATTGGATCTGCTGATCTTAAGTTTCGGGTGGCAGGGCAGCTAGCCCTACACTTGCTACAGAGCCTTTTCTACTCCACTCAAAACCGGTAGTGTTATGGTAAATGGGTCAGAGTGATACACTCAAATGTGGTATATGTTGCTTCCAAAAGCCAAAAAGGCCCACCAAGCATCAAGCCTCCGTTGCAGTGGGAGGTGATACAAGGGACAGCAACTTATATTTCACCCGGAAAGAACTATTGCAACATGCTCCAGACCATTAGCACATCAGAAATTTCACCAAGGTGCATGAGTCCCTGAATTTTTATGGGGTTTACCTCCCACTCTCCAACCTCACATGCATTTTACTAAGGCATCTGAAATACTGGCTATTACCTTCGTATGAGATCCAGTCTGCATGTCATCAGTGAAGTGGACCAGTGTGATGGACTGTGAAATGTCAAGATGATCACGACCTCTGCAGATTATGACAGGAGGTTGATGTAGCCCTAAGGGAAAACTGTAAAGGTGGTCTCAGTTCTGCAGTGTAAAAACAAGCTGCTTCCAGTGGTCATTGCAAATTATTATAGAGAGAGGGGATAAAAAGCATTTGCCACATCACTAATGGTACATGAAGTGCCAAAGGTTATGTTGATCTTCTCTCATAAAGATAGCACATCTGGAACAGCAGCTGCAATTGGAGTCCTCACCTGTGTAAGTTTACAGTAATCCATCGTAATTCTCAGATCCACCGACCTTTGGCACAGGACAAACAGGTAAATTTAAGTGGAGATGTGACAGATACCAAGCCAATGATGGTGGGCACTAATCTCTGCAATTTCCTCTAGGGATGTGCTGTTGCTATTGGCTTGGTAAGGAGGGGACTTTCTAGGGGCTTCTACTTGGCCCTTTTTACAACAATAATCCTCAGTCCATGGATCAGAGAGGAAATTTGGGGATCCTGCCAGTAATTAAGTATGTCTAATGCAATTACATTCAAGAACTGGAGATGTGACCACTGGATTCACAGACCTACTAGGCTCTCTGTAATTTTAACTTGGGCCAATATTCCATTAATCACCTGACCACCATTAGCCCCCACTTTAACTGGTGGACCAGAGTAGTGTTTTAGGGTCCCAGAAATTACTGCCACTTCAGGACCAGTGCTTATTAATGCCCAAAAGATCTGAAGACTTTTTTTTTTCAGTATACAGTCACCCTATTAAAGACTGCAGGGCTCTGGGGAAGTCTTGAAAGAAGGTTTATAGTATATACTGTGTTGTGGAGTTCTTAAGAAAACTCAGCATAGGGCGCCTGGGTGGCTCAGTCGTTAAGCGTCTGCCTGCGGCTCAGGTCATGATCCTGGGGTCCTGGGATCAAGCCCCACATCGGGCTCCCTGTTCCACGGGAAGCCGCTTCTTCTCCCTCTCCCACTCCCCCTGCTTGTGTTCCCTCTCTTGCTGTCTCTCTCTGTGTGTCAAATAAATAAATAAAATCTTTTAAAAGAAAAAGAAGAAAGAAAACTCAGCATATCCTTCAGTCAAGGGGCTCTGGGTATGATAGCTTGGCGTGAGCCAAGCTACTCATGCTGTTTGACAAAGTCCTAGTATGAGGGACCATCCTGAAAATCAGGAGACTCCACAGCTGGCTCCTGCCACTTCCTTTCATTTTATTTGCGGCAATCTTTATAATCATGGGATTTTTTTCTGGGGTTTCATGATAAAATGATTTATAAATTTAGTTATGCCTATGCAAGCAATCATAATGAAACTGATTCCAAAAAGGCTGACGATGGGCCAAGAAGTAAAAATACCCAATGTCCTCCAATCTGTAAGGGAGCTGTTGGATCCAGGCCCAGTAAAAACTCCTATTGATGAGATTCCTCAGGCACCTCTGAAACATCAGGATTCTAGGAAAGGAAAATCTCATTGTCGTTCCCACAGTACAGGGACCTCCCTATGTTGCATACAAATAGGAGGCCACCTCTGGTATGCCCCTCGAGGCAAGCCCTGGAATAGGATTAACTTCCTGACCCCTGCTCCTCCCATTCCTTATACTGGAGTTGATAATGAGGACATGAACAAATGGTATAAGATTAAGGGAAAAAGGATGCGGGCATCATCTGACAGCCTCTGGGAAAGGATTAAGAATAATCCTCCGTGGTATCTATGGAGCAAGGACAAGAGACGAAAACATATAGAAATGGAATAAGTACTTTGATAAGATAGGGTGCACACGTTGTAAGCTATAAATAAAGTCGCTCCGAGGCTATCGGGAGGAGATGCTTACAACCTGATCCTGTGTCCATGTCTCCTCACTCGCCGACGCCGTCCTTTCCTTCAAGAAACCCTTTCCTGCTGGAGCTGGACTCCGGCAATAGCTGGCTTAGATCTGGAAAGTGGAGGAAAGACTGTGACTCTCTCTGTAGTGACTTTAGTTAAGACTTCTGAGCACCAGACCTAGAGTTTTTCCTAATGTGTAGATCAAGTAATATTTAGTAGACTTCCCATCTATTTCATTCCTAGGTCCACTGTACCAACTAGCTACTGTATTAGGGTTCTCCAGAGAAACAGAACAAATAGGGTGTGTGTGTATATACATAGGAAGAGATTTAGTATAAGGAACTGGCTCACATAATTATGGAAGCTTGGCAAGTCCAAAATCTGCAGGGTGGGCTAGTTAGCCACACAGGCAGGAAAGCAGATCCAGTCTGAAGACAGTCTCCTAGAGATTCCCCTCTTGCTTGAGAAGCTTGGTCTTTTTATTCTATTCAGGCCTTCAACTAATTGGATGAGGCCCACTCACATTTTGGAGAGCAATCTGCTTTACTCAAATTCTGCCAATTTGAATGTTAATCTCATCCAAAAACACCATTGCAGAAACACCCAGAGTAATGTTTACCCAAACATCTGGGCACCCAGTGACCCAGCCAAATTGACACATAAAAGTAACCATCAACAGCTACTATCAGTGTTCCCTGGGGGTCAAAACATTTTGATGGCCATTTTGTCCCTGCTGTGTACTATGTTAAACATTAATTTCAATTCGGATGAAATTAATGAACAGCATTGAATTGGTGACAGCATCTTCTACCATCATACCAGCTTAAAGAGAACAGCCACAGAGATTTTCAAGAATATTGATGATATCATTAATGTATTGCTCAATACTTTAGTGAAGGAGTGTCCACTGGGTCCTCTTGAACCATATAGTAGCGGGCAGTAGTGGGGGAAGTTTGAAGGTCACACATAATACGTTTACTCTTAACATTTCTCTCTCCCTAAAGGTTTTGATTCCTTTCTCTACATTATGCCAGGGAAGTTCTGGGATCTCAAATTCATTCTTAAATGTAGGTCACTATTGAGTCCAAATAAGCAAATTCTTAATACAGGTTAACACATTAAATAGAGAATCCCTGATAAGTACACCCATATCAGTAAATTTGGCCTGTTATATTCTGCCTTCTTTGGTCTAATGCTATTAGAATCCCATTCCACACATATTCACCAGGTTTCTGCCTATATAAATTAGAAAAATCTTGCAGTTATTTTAGATTATAAAATCTTTCCTTCAGGATCAGACTCTGAACTTGTTTCCTTGTAATATTCTGGATCTGACCCTAGTTATGGGTCTAGTGGCAACAAGGGGTAATAGGGTAGATCTTGAAGAGTAAAGGCATCTCCTTGAAAGGCATCTGCCTCAGGTGAGGTTAATATAAGAACTTTAAGCAAAGGAAACCTAATCTCAGTCACGGAGGGTGAAGGCAAGGAAGACTCAGAGTGACTTAGGGGTTAAGATTTTTAGCTTCATGCAAGCCTATGCAGATATCTTCATTCCAAGTCTTAGAATTAGACACTATCCCAGTTCTCATCCCAACTTGCACTAAGAGACATAGGCTATGAATTCAATTTACATTTAAATTCCGCAACCCTCACAGTTAAATATTGTGTCTCAATTTGCAGCTGTAAGAGATTTGAGATACTTTTAGGACCACCAGAGAATCTCCCTAACCAGGACTTGAGCTGAGACTTTAAAGAGCTGAGTATGTCATTTTCTTTCTGTGAACACTCCAGTGCTCTCAGAAGAAGGCATCCCACCCACATTCCTCCTAGCTATCATTATTGCCATCAGCCACTTGATCTCCCAAGGCACCTGCTTCAGGAAGTTCTTCATCACAATGATCTACAGCCAATAATTTGATTAATCAGTATCACTCCATGCCATGGGTTACCAGCATCCCATTTCCATGATAAGAAGCTCAAGAGTGGGGGCGCCTGGGTGGCTCAGTTGGTTAAGCGACTGCCTTCGGCTCAGGTCATAATCCTGGAGTCCCGGGATCGAGTCCCGCATCGGGGAGTCTGCTTCTCCCTCGGACCCTACCCCTCTCATGCTCTCTCTCTATCTAATTCTCTCTCTCAAATAAAATCTTAAAAAAAAAAAAAGCTCAAGAGTGCATTCAGGTCTAGAGACAAATCCAAACACCTGAAAATATTCCATCTCTGAGGTCTGTTTCCTGAGACTTCTGGTATCAATTTTTGTATCAGTCAAGGTTCAGTCTGGAGACACAAACTCTACCAATTACTTTCACAGACAGAATTTACTATAAAAAATTGTTAACCAGGTATGAGAAAACTGGAAAGGCAAAGGAATACTGTAGTAAATGCAGAAAGCAGTTACCAGCCCGAGGGCTGGGAGAAAGGAGAAAAGCTTGGGACTAATAAAACTTAAAAGCTTGGATAAAGCGTCCCATGGTGCTGGGACAGAGAAGGCATCTGCCCGCTGATACCAGTATGTCTGAAGAAGCATAATGAGGCTGCTTCTGAGACTGTGGGGGAAAATGGAAACTTGAACCAGTTGCTCCCACAGGAAATACTTCTGTCATTGCCAGGGTGAGGAACTGTTGTTTGGGTGACACTGCCAGTAACAGTAAGCAAAACAGAAAGGAGCAAGTTCCTTGCCAATCTAGACTTCCAGTCTCCCTCTAGTGCCCCCTATTGGCTGACTGACAGAAGACCTGCTGGCAAAGGAGAAAGGATTTGCAGTCCCAGCCTTGACATAGAGCCAGCCAAATTCCAAGAGACTATAGCTTAATAACCATCTGTGTGTGTGTGTGTGTGTTCTGAGCCATTTTCAAGTGAGTTCTCAACATCATGTTTCTTCACCCCGGCATACTTCATCATACATCTGACAATAACTCCCTAATACTAATACTCAGATCATATTCAAAGTTCCTCCAATTGCCCCCAAAATATCTTCTTAATTTTATTAAACACCTTTTAATTTTTTATGACATTAAAATTTCAAAGAATGTCCCTACTCTCTGAATTGGTTGTTTTCTCATATCATTTAACTAGTTCCTCTGTTCTCTATTTTCTGCTAACCAGAGGTTAGGTGTGTGTATGTGTAACCTTTTTTCTTCACAAGCAGTAGCACATATAATGATTTTTTTATTATACCAATCATAAATTAAGTGGATGAGACATGTAGAGCTGTCTTCTGAGTGTTGTTTAAGAGAAATCTCTAGAAGTCTTTTGAAATACAGGATTTAGAGAAATTAGTCTCCGTTCACTGCACAACAGCTGATAGATAAAAAATTTCTTTCTAGCCACTAGCTAAATCTCACTTATGCAGTCTAATCATGCATTGTTTCCTCAATCTGGGATTCCTGCTTTTCTTTCCAGCCAAAAGGCAGGGATAGACCCTTTATTTCTCACAGCCCCTCCCCAAATTATGCTGGCCAAACGTGGCAAGGCCTTGGTTTCTATACTCATTCCTACGCTGCTCTCTCAAAGATTGATTCCCTAAAGCAGGAGGCTTCGACTTTCTTAGCAGGGCATTTCCCTCAAATCAAATGTCTGTTCATTTCTGATCCCCACACCGACTTGAGAAACATCATCAAGAGCTTTTTGCATTAGATTCCAAAATGTCTCTCCAACTGAGGCCCTTCAAGTTACATCTGGAAAGTGGTTGGATCTTTTCTGGGTCATTTCCTGTTGAATATAAGTGGTAACTATTTTGGTCTGACTTCATTTGTGCTGGGACTCTTGCTGGCTCGGTGCTTTAACTCTATTGAAACCTTAGGCCAAAGGAGCCTCTCCGAACTCTCTGGTTCTTTTCCCTCCCGCAAAGACTGCGGTGCTTGTGGAAGCCCTTGCCTGGCCGAATGTGGCCCCAGTAGGAGAATGTATGACTGGACAAGAGCTGAGCTCTCATGGCAACTCTGGCTGTCGCTCACTCTGTGACCTTGGGAAGATGGCCGGCTTCTGCGCCTCTGTTCCTTCAGCTGTATAATGGGAGAAATAATTGTCCCAAACTTGGAATATTCAAACAGACTGAATTTTTTTTTAAAGAAAGTATATAATTGTAGGGGGAGGGTTACTAGTTTTTACTCTCTCAGCTCTCTGGCACATCCCCAGATCCAACTCACCCATCAGAGCCAAGGAAGAATTTCTAAGGACTGTAACACAGCATATTCTTTATTTTTTTTTATTTTATTGAGGGGAGGGGCATAGAATAAGTACTAGATTCCCATGGTTTAAAAGTCAAATTGTCCCATACAGTGAATAATAAATCTTACTTTTACCACTGTTTTCCAGTTCCCCTCTCTAGAGACAACTTTTTGGGTCACAATGTTTCATATATCTTTCTTGAGATAGATTATGCTCATACATTCATGTGTGTTTCTGTGTGTTTTTCTCACCTCTTTTTAACCTGGATGATAGCAAACTATACCCGCTGTTCTGCTCCTTATCATTCTCACTAAACACGGTATCTTGCAGATAATTCCATGGTAGTACATAGAGTTCTGCCTCTATGTATGTATGCATAATGATTTATTTAATTAGTTCCCGATGGTGAACATTTAGATTGTTTCCAGTCTTTTATTAGTTCAAACACAGTTGAAATGAATATCTTTATGCACACTTCCAGGATAAGTTGTGGAAATATAATAGCTATGTCAAAAATAAACTGTGTATTTTCAATTTTTACAGATCTGCAAGCTTTCTTGCAGCTCAACTATTGTCTTGTTTGATTCTAAGTGACGTAATACACAGGGAAGACAACACTCACGCCAACATCGCGGTCTTTCTATGGAAAGGCAGCGAGTCCCCTCTTTCAGCAGCTGTCTCCCCAGTGCTGCCACATTAGGAAGACCCCATCTGGAATGATCTCATCCTGGAGAACTTCACAGCCCCAAAGTCCCCTGTTGCAAGTAAGCATTGACAATTTGGGTCTTGGCCATTAGCTCTTTGGAATGATTCAACAATCATTTTAAACCCTCTTTTGTGCCAAAGTTGGAGAAAAGAAAGGGCTGAAAAAGGACAAAGAGGAAGGCTGGGAAGGCCTACATTTTAATCATGGATGGAAGTCAAAAGATTGTGGACTTTCTCTGTCTTGACTTCACAACGAACTGCAAAGTCACCGAAGGTCTCTGTTCTCTTCTTCCCCACGTGTGAAATGAAGACCACAGGCCAAATTATTCCTCAGGACCTTTCCTCCTTTGGAAACTCAGATGCAGTGTGGGTCAGGGGCACTTGCCTTCCCAACGTCACCGTATTCAAAAAGCAAGAGTTGTTACAAATCGGTATGTGACCAATATCCAAGTGGGTGGTCCAGCTGAGATGGCATTCAGACAGTGCTGTGTTGGTGAACAGGCTGAAGGCTCTGCTGGGGGAAAAGAGTCTTGATTTGTAGCATTTGCTGATTTCTGTAGCATAATTATTCCCACTATGACGCAAATATGATGTCCCTTGACTCAAAACTGGAAAGAGAAGTGCAGAAGCACAGAATTAGTGGCTGTCTCCAGCAAACCACTAGTTAGGAATTCAAGGACAGCATTTTCTTCAGATTGTTCTGTATTAAGAGGCCGTTCATGAAAGAGGAGAGATTTGAAGTAGGCATTGGACAGTGCCGTAAGACTCTTTCCATGGTCTAACTGACAGGAACAACTCACACTGGCTTGAAGAAAGAGAACGAAAATTAGAACGTGAATGTTGTAGTGCAAGTATCTGCACAAATGTTTCCAATTATGTGGTCAGAGCACTCTCTCTCTCTCTCCCACCTTTCAGTTCTTCTTGCATCTACTTCTATCTCTATACTGATGTCATTGACTCCTCCCACAAGCAGGCTCTCTCCAAATGGCAGGAAAAATGGCTAGTGCAGCCCAGGGCTCTATCTTTACAGTTAACAATTCAGAAGAAAAGTAAGTGCCATCTCATGGAAATCACATGGAAAGATTCTGATGATCTCTGCTTGGATCTCAGGCCCACCATTTGGGTTCTTAACTGGGCACAAAAGGAAGGGGTGCCTGGTCCACATGCCCCTACTCCTGCAGCCAGAGGGCAGGCAGAGCACCAAGATGAACCACTCTTTCCCTACCACCCAGTGCACATGAGAATCACCCAAATGGAATTCCCCAATGGACAGAGGGATAATGGGCAGATAAAAGCTATGAATTTCTAGTAGACACGTGGGTAAGGCTTTGTGGAGAGGCAGAAGAGTGGTTGGAGGAAACTGCCTGAGTGGAGGTGTAGACACATAAAAGGTGAAGGTGGGAGCCAGCAAGACGACCCTGACCAAAACCGGGCTACCCATAGGGCAGTGGTTCTCAGTGGAGGGCGATTTTGCCCATCTTGGGACATTCGGCAATGTCTGGAGGTATTTTTGGTTGTCACAACTGGAGGCAGAGGGGTCGCTGCGATCATCTAGAGAGCAGAGGCCAAAGACCCTGCTAACCATCCTACAATGCACAGGGTAGGTCCCCCAGTGAAGACTTATTGAGTCTCAAGTGTCAGTAATGCAGAGAGTGAGAAATCCTGATACAGGAAAAATTGGAGACGTGGCTGGGAAGATGTCAAATCACAGAGGCTTCCAGTTAGTGAGGCTACAGAAACACTAAGTGGCTGAGACTCTATCCTATGACTATTACCCAGGAGAGCATTAGAAAGCTGTTGGGCACGGCTAGTGTGGCTCTTACACACGGCTCCTTCTGCCTGGCACCTCTCTCCCTCCTCTTTTGCCACCTTCACAGGGCTGGCTCGTTTTCACCCTTCGTGACTCAGCTTCGATGTTACCTACTCAAGAGATCTTCCCAGACCTCCCAGGAAAGTAAAGTCTCTCACAGACTCTGCACCACTGTTCTCTTCCACAGTTCCCTCTTCTTTCCCTTCGTAACTCTTGCCACGGTTGTGAGTTCTATGTTTCAGTACTCCTTCAACACTTGTCTCCTCAAAAGCACCACAGAGGCAGAGGGCTCACTCGTTTTGTGCACTGCCTTGACCACAACGAAAAGCAGAGTGCCTTGGGCACTGTAGTTGTTTGACATCCGACCAATTAATTGGTTTGAAAGTTGCTTATAGGATTGGAATGGGGTCAAGGTGAAACAGAAAGAGGAAAGAAAGGTGGCTGTCTGGATGTCCTCCCTGCTATTCTGCTCACACTCGTGTCCCGCCCCGTCTCTGACACTCACAACACCTCTAGTTCACAGCGTGACGTATCAGTTAGGATTCATGTGAAGGTGCAAAACCGTTCTAGCTATTTTAAGAAAACATGGATTAATGAATAGAATCAAGTGAACTCAGAATCCTTGTAGAGCAAGTTCTGGCCTGGCTTGGTCCTCCGAGAATGATTCCCAGAACACCACACGGTACTGAGTGCCCAAGGGAACCACTATTTCTGCCACAATCTGGAAGCTGAGGTTCCAGGAGTCACTGGACCCAGTCTCTACACATAATTTTAGGTGTAGTCTGGGGCCAGGAGTTATTGCCCAAACTCTAGAGCTATCTTGCCCCTTGTAGGTCACCACCAGCACAAGGGATCCCTCCCCAGCTGCTGCCTCCTCTCCACCTAACTCAGTTGTTTTTCCTAACTCAGTGTTGAATTCAGGTTTGCAGAAGCGCACAGGACTGGCCAAACCTAAATTACGAGGGGAACCCCAACAGCAAGGAGTTTGGGAAATGGATTTTTAACTTTGCACCCTCTGTAGTACAGGAAAACACACCAAGAAAGGTTTGGGCAGATGTGGAACAAGCCAATCTACCACCTCTGGCACATGGCTGCCCCTGCTGGATTACAAGCCCTCTATGGCCATAAATGTCTGAATGTCATTCATCTTCTCAATACACTGAGCATGTTTTCTAGACGTGAATGGCATTGTGAAATGAATTGAATTGAATCAAACAAACGGGGAAATCCTCCTCTTTTCGGACACGTATGTTTCCTATAGCACTTACTGCATTATGCCTCTTAGACCAATTTGTGTTCTCGTTCCTTTTCCCCATAGACCAGAAGTTCACCTCCTTGTCCCCATGCTCGAAATAGGTAACAAATGTTTGTGGACTGAATTAAAGACAGAAACAGGCTAGAGCAAGGAAGTTCTGAGCCCCATTCTATCTTGAAACAGCTCCTGCAGCTCCTAGAATAGCCATTTCATGAGTATTTGGGATTTCCAGTTCCATGAAGCCGTCACCACTGCAGGGACCCACAGAACAAGACCCCGAGGACTCTGCTCAGCTTCAGGAGACCTTGGTTCCAAGTCTTCCCCAAAAGCTGGAAGAACATCCACGCCCATTGATTCAGCCAGTAAACATACATTAAGTGCTTCTCAGGTACCACTTTCCTGTACTTCTTTTCTTTTCCCTGTACTTCTCTTCAACCATCTCCTTACCAACAAGAGTGACTTCAGCCTCTATGGCAGTGGAGGTCCATGGGTAAAACGCGGAGATTTCTACTCTATCCTAGAGCCCTTTAGATTGTGAATGGCATCCATGCCTTCGAGGCAGGGTTTCCTTACCTTTTTCATTCCCGACATATTTGGGAACAGACCAAGGTACCCAGAGGGAGTGGAGGACAGAGGTACCCTTTCCAGCCATCTATGATTCAACACACTAAACCCTACTTCACATGTCATCTTTCCTCTGTGTTTAGAGCTCACACCTCCCCTACACCAGACAAGTCCCAGTCCTCCCTCAGGGCTAGACCCAGGCCTTCCCCCTGAACACCCAGTTTCATACTCAGTGTTTTCCTCTTCTGTAATACTCCTTTTACTTGTATCCACTTGTGTCATCCCCATGAGACTCTAAGTTCCATGAGGACAGGCACCAAAGCTTTCTGGTTTACCTCCATATCCCCAGCACCTAGCTCAGGGACTGACACATAACAGATGTTTATCAAATGTTTGTCGGATGAAGGTCTGTTGAGCCTAACTTCCATCCTCAGATAATGTTTATGTAACATTAGTAATAATTCTCTACATAGTTCAATGGCTTACCAAACACCTTTATGGGTGAGTGTCCCAACTTGGGGGAGGGGAGGAGACGAGACAATAATATAATCATTACTCTCTCTACTTTTCAGAAGATAAGACACCATCCATGAGGTAAGTGAGTTGTCTTAGGTGGTGGAACCAGCAGAGTTCAAATGCATATCTGCATTAAAATTCTGAATGTGGGTCATATATCATCTGCTAGCCAGATGCTGTGGCAGTGGGGTGAAATACTGGTAGCTCATAGAAGAGAGCAGCAGAAAGAACAGGAAGAAGCTAAAGCCAGGCCTCTATGATTTTTCTTTCCTTTAGAGTCTGCTTGCAACCTCAACAGGGTCACTCTGCCTGTTCTGGGACTCTCAGCAATCTGCGGAGGGGGCAGAGACAGTGAAGCCAGAGAAGCCTTACCTTCTGGGAGGAGGGAAATGAGGGCTGGGACGCAGGGGCACTATTATGTATGTGCATACTCACAAAATCTACACCATGGCATGGTCACATATAAACACACCCAGAATGAGCCACTGCACTAACAGGCGCCACACAGAAATCATGCACATGCACACTGATATGTGGTTGTGCACACTCATACACCCATTTCAACGCATACACCCAGCAAATGAAGTGCACTTCAGTTGCACACTGAGCTGCAATCTTGGACATGTGAGTGTATATGTGCATACGGGAGCCCTGATGAATGTTTGGACACCTGCACTTATGAATGCACACACACACACACACAACTAAAATGCACACACGATTCATAATCACTCTCAAGTACAGGCAAATTCCGTACTTGGGGAATTTACACTGTTATAGCTGTCCTGCCCACACGCACCCTCTGATCCACAGCGAGATGAATGCTCACGTGCAAGCAATACAGATGTCTCTTCAGACACACGCACCCACACTCTTGCAATCACCTGGGTAGCAATCACTCTCGTGCATGTAAACCTCCCAATGCACTGACAAGTTCTACACACAGAGACCTGCATTGACACACTCAAGTTGTCACCAGCGCTGAAGTTTTTTCCAAACCGATGCCGAAGGGAGAGCTCGGACCACGTGACCGGGAACGGAGCGCTCCCGCCCATGACGGGATGGGAAAAGTATGCCTGGGGCGGGCGCAGGCAGAGCGGCGGCGGCGGGAGGCGGGACGCCGAGCTCGGCCGAGAGCTTCGTGGTTCCGGAAGCCCCTGGACGTGGCCGAGGCTGCGAGGGTGAGTGTCCGTGCGCTACCCGCGCCGCACCTCCGCCGCCCTCCTGCAGGGGCGGAGAGCTCAGATGGGACGGGAGGGCTCCGTGGTGCTGGTGCGGGGACAGGGGGTCTGTGCGGGTGGGAGGTCGAGTGCTGCAACCGTCCCCTCTTTGCAGGCCGGGCAACCCCGGGATTCCTGGCTCCCGATCTCTGCCTTATGAATTATAACATGAATTAACCTGTATGGAGCGCTCACTGTATGCCAGGCTCTGTGCTAAGTGGCTTAACTGTTGATAGTAACACCTCTACAATTTATTGAGCGCCTATTTTGTGCCAGGCTCTGGCAGCCTCTGGTGTGCTGTTTCATTTCCCTGACGACAGGTTATCCCCATCTGCCAAAGAGGAACCAGGCTCAGAGACGTTAATGACTTGCTTCGGGTTGCACAGCTAGTAACTGGTGGTAAAGGGACTTGAACCCTGGTAAATCTGAGTCCAATACCCGAGCTAACAATCATAGTTGGTATTTATGGAGTGCATGATCTCATTTACTCTTCACAGCACTTCTTTAAGTATATTATTAGACGGGCAGACTGAGCTCAAAAGGTACTAAGTGGCAAGTTGAGATTTGCATCCAGTTCTTTCCAGCTGTCTTCCCCCAAACTACTTGTCTCTAAGCCTTGTCTTAATTACTTTGTTCATATTTCCCCAACCCCCTTGCCACGGTCCTATTCCAGGACTGTATCTCTCTGCTGAAAGATCGCAGTGGCCCCCAGTGGTCTCCCAGTCCTTGTTTGCACAACCTCTGCACCATCCTCCTCTGCTCTTTGATCACAAAACCCTTCAAAATCTCCCCCCTTAGACCCGCCATCTCCCAGGGACCCCGTGTTCCTACCCCCACTGAACCAGCAGCAATAACAACAACATCTTACATATGTCAACCCAAGGCTGATGCTCAGGTAGCATTGTTCAAAGTCTGTCCTCTCCTCTCCTCCCTTTCTGCCCCCCCCCCCATCTACACAGTTCTCTTCTGATTTATTCTGTTATCTGGTAATTGTATCCATTAAGCCCACTTTCCACTGCCAACACCTCAGACCCCCTGCACTTCTTAGAACATCACTACTACCCTTTATTCTAACACATCAAGTGCACCACGGTGTTGGCTTCTTCCCAAATGTCTGACTTCTCCCCATCCTAGCAGGGACACCAACTTTGCCTGCCTTCTAATACTTAAATATTAGGGTCACCTTTTGTTTTAAATGCTACAAAACTAACAGTGCTCATCATAAGAAAGTCGGACAGTACAAAAAGGGAGAAAGTAAAAAGTAAAAGCTGACACACCCGTTCCTAATTCTGAGAGGAAACCCATTTATCAAGAAGTTGTGTCCTTTCAGAAATTATATATGTGTGTGTGTGTCTTTTTTTTTAACTCAAAAAGAATCATACTTTACATTCCATACTGCAACACGCCTTTTTTGCTTTGTGTACGTTGGCCATCTTTCTGTCGGCATGTCTGGACTGACTTTGCTCTCATAACGGTGTCATAGTATGTCACTGTACGAGTAAATGGAGATTCCTTTCACAAGTCTGGGGTCATCTCTGAAGCTATTCTGCCTCCACCAAATATTCAGCAAGTTCCCCCAGGACGTGGCTGCTTTCTCTGCAAACCCCCCTCTTCTTCCCTACCTCAGTATTGTTCCTCATCAGCTGCTTGGACACGGGGACTGACTCTTCTTTCCTACTGTGCCAGTCTCTACTGCTTTCTGCTCCCAAATGTTCGGCATAGGCTAACAGAGTCCGTGTACGCAGTCACAGCTTCCCTCACCCTCCCTTCCAGTCAGAGGCTTGCCAACCGGGCTTGGCCTCCATGAGATGAACTCCTGCATAAAACAAATTTCAGTTCAAATTCTATACTAGGTTTACTTTTGAAAGGAATTCTATGCCAAATCTTTTTTCAAGGAAATAAGCCTCCCTGGATCTGTGCATTGGCTTACCTCTGTAACACAGCCGCACACAGGGAGCTGCCCTGTGAGTTAAGGCTTTCTGTTCGTGGGTCCTCTGCCCAAGCACATGGCAGAGGTACATGAGCCCCGTGCCCTGAGTCAGCAGGCCTGGGTCCCCTCCCAGCTTGGACCTGGAAAAAATGACTTCACTTTTCTGAGCCCTGTTTTCTCTTCTACCAAATGAGGATGATAGTATCAGCCTTACAGAACTGTGAAGAGAGCCGAACGGGGGAAATGAACATCAAAGCTTTGAAGTAAGAACACATAACGTGTGGAGAACACCCTTTCCCTCCAGGTCAGGGGCTGCCAACTCAGATGCTGAAAGGGGCTGTGCATGACACAAAAGCAAGCAGAAGGCATGCCATCTGGGAGTGGTAAGCGCTGTGGACATTGGGGAATGCAGGTGCTGCGTCGTGGTCTGCTAGGGTGGCCATAACAAAGTACCACAGACTGGTGACTTAAGCCACAGAAAGTTATTCTCTCCGAGTTCCAGAGGCTAGAAGTCTACCATTATGGTGACGACAGGGTTAGTTCCTTCTGAGGCCTCTCTCCTTGGCTTGCAGATGGTCACCTTCTTGCTGGGACCTCTCATGGTCATCCCTCTGTGTGTTGTGTCCTAATCTCTTTATGAGGATGCCAGTTATCGTGGAAGAGGGCCCATCCATACGACTTTATTTCCCTTTACCTCTTCAAAGGCCCAACCTCCAAATATCACCCCATTCTGAGGTTCTGGGATTAGGACTTCAACATATGAATTTTGGGGAACACATTTCAGCCCATAACACTCCATCTCAAGGGGCAGCCAGTTGGTGCCCTGCCAAATGTTGCCAGATCCTCCAGATTCTCAAGAAAACCTGAAGATCTTGATTTTTTTTTTATTTTTTGCTTTTTCCAGCAACCTTTTATTAACCTGTTTAAAAGAGCTGAAGCTCTTAGGGTTATGGTCATGACTTTTGAACTGTGGTGAGCCCAACTGCTTCTCCCAATGCCTGAGGACCTGCTCCTGGTCCCCTTCCATCTCTTCTCTGGCCCCAGGGCCCTTCTCCCTTGGGCGCCTTGGCCTCTTGCCCTCCTCCTCCGTTGAAGAGTCATGGGTGCTGTCCCCATGCTCTGTCCCTCCCAGGTCCTCTCTGGTGAACAACTCGGGTGGGTACAAGTCTGCCATGCTGTTGTCACTGTCACTTGCCCCTGAGCCGTCTTTGCTGGAAGCGGGTTCCCAGGAGGCTTCTCTCGGGCGAGGCGGCCAGTGCTGCCCATCTTGTCTTCCCTCCTCCTCCTTGTGTGCCGGGGGCAGGCAGGCACGCACTCCATACATGGCTTCTGACGCTCTTCGTTCATACTCACGCAGAGCTCTCTGGCACCGTGGGCACTGGGTATGCCTCAGCACCTGCTCCGGGGACTTGTTCATGTGCCCCCGGGGTGAGTTTGCAGACCAGCTGTCGCAGGTTCTCGGTGCTGGAAACAGTGTGCAGCTCCAACTCCGAACTCCCGTGTCCTCGAAGGCAGGAGAGGCGTGGACCAGCCGCCGGGATTTCTAGCCGCAGGTGGAGACCTGGAGCTCAGGCAGAAGGCAGGGCAAGCTGGGGGCTGGCGAGAGCACATTGCACCTTGCGGGAGCCTGGCTCCAGCCGCAGAGTCGGCTGCCTGTGCCTGGAAATTTTGATTTTAACATAAAATCTCCCACGTTTTACACTGGCAACAATTTCAGATTAAAACAACAACAACAACAACAACAACAAAAGCATGGTGCAGTCTGTAGTTTGCATCAGCTCAGGCCATTGATAAGCCAATCAGGTCTAGATTATTATTCCCTCAGTGGCAGGCCATCCTCCCTGGCTCTTCTATCCTTTTCAACCAGAGGTCCCTGCACATTGTTAATAAAGAGCTGGCTATTGAATGAGTAAATTCGAATTTTACAACTTCTTTGACAGTAGGTCACACATGTAGAAGTCCTGCACCTTTGCATTTGTGCCTTGCTGTCCACCCGTAGCAGCTGTTATAACTGCCTGTGAGCTGTTTGCCCCAAAGCTCACAAGTGTTCAGCTCACCTTTCTCGTATGTCACAGATGAGGCAACAGCAGACCCAGGTCTGCTCATTTAACCTGGTCCTGTTATAGCCTATCTCACATGTTTTCACATATTATCATCATATCAGAATAACACGACCATTACCAGGGGCTTACTGGTACCTGGTTACTGCATTTTCTCATTTAATATTCACAATTATTCTATAAGGGAGGGATGAGCAATTTAATTACTCAGGGAGTAAAGACCTCAAATAATTCGAATTGGTGTAATTCAAAATTCGCCGGCTGAAGGATGGCAGGTATTTTGCTCACCTACTAGAATAATGTTGTCATGTGGCTCTCGCCGCATGCACAGTTGACCATTTACAAGTCACGCTGCCTTGGAAAGTTCTTGACAAAATTTAATTTGGGGGGTGTTGAGTTATTTCAGATTTCACACATAAAGAGAAAGGATAAATATTTTTCTATCATGCTATTTCAAATTCAAATGTTTTAAACAAGACCATAGAATATGTTTTTTTCCATTTTACAGACAAGGAAACTGAGGCCCAGAGGGGTTCAGTAGCAGAGGTCGAACATGTATGACTCCTAAGCACCAGACCAACTCTGTGCTTCTCAAAGGCCAGCCCCAGGTCAGATCCTTAGAGTTTCCCTGAAAGCCTGTCAGGGCCTGACTGGAACAGGCTCCATGGAGACCAGCAGCCCAGAGAAGTCCAGGCAAACTTAGCCTTTGCTCCCTAGCTCTTCAGAGTTCAGAATTTGCTCCCCACCTCAGTTCCTGGGTCTTCAAGGGTGGTCCCTTCTGTACCATTCCAAGGGATCATCTCGCCCCACAATCTCCTTCCCTTGCCTTCTGTCTGGTCCTGGGTGCTCTTTGGAAAGAGGGCCTGTTTCAAAGAGAAAGGAGGTTTAAAGCTTGCTTTCTCTCCTGGGCACCCAGGCTGGACCCTCAGTATAACCAGGCTGTGTGCCCTGTGAGGGTAACAGCCACATCTTTTCATCTCCAGAACCCCAGTGTCTGGCCTCAGGGACAATAAGTGGCACGCACCATTCATGGGCATGCACATGCCAAGCCATGGTACCAAGCACATGATATCCCATGTGGCCTCCCATCACTGGCTGAGCTAAACACTGTCCCAGTGACTCACCTGTCTGTGTATTATGGAGCGTGAACACACCGGGTGGCTCAGTGGTGTGGGGCCAAGGCAGGCACCCCTGTCCTTCCCTCAGGATGCAATGCCAGCGCAGGGGCAAAGGCCCAGCCTCCCTGCTTTTGGTGACAACTGACGGAATCACAAAGCAAACTAGCTTAAATGAAAAATGGAGAGAGAAGAAGGCAGGGGCCTCCGCCTGAAATGCCCCAGGACTCAGCGATCAGGACTGCAGTTGGTGACAATTACAATTTTAAACAAGGTCTTCATTTCTGTATCATGCTTTACTTTCAACATCCATTATCCTGTTTGATCTTTGAAAGAGTAAGAAATAATACAGTAATAATAGCTCATGCTTTTGTACCCCTCACCACATGCCACGCCTCGTCTAGGGACATTATGTCCTCATAACAACTTCTAAGGCAGGTAGTAGTAGTATTGTCCCCATTTGGGAGCGGACAAGGCTGAGGGAGATAAAGTAATTTGTAAAAGGTCCCACAGCGAGTTCAACTGGTTCAACTCAAGCGGCTCTATTTAGAGCTCATCCCAGCCACCACATGGCTGTGGCTTGCAACGTGGCTGGTCTGAACGCAGATGCACTGCAAAGGGAAAATACATGCTGGGTTTCCAACACTTAGCGCTGATTAACAAATGCGAAATGCCTCATTAATCATTTTTACATTAATTACACATTGACGTGATCTTTGAGATAGATAAAGCTACATAACATATTAAAATTAATTTCACTGCTTTCATTTTACCTTTTTACCATGGCAATGAGACCCCTTTCGAATGGTGGCCGCACATCCTACTGCTATTGGACACACTGCTCAAACACGCTCCCCAGCACCCTGGGCTGCCACTTGGAGGCTGGCCCTCAGGACAAGCTGGTTACAGGGCTCCGAACACCCTCAGGCCTCCTTCCCTCCCCTCACATCTGGCACGCGGGCTGCATTCTTCTGGCTCCGTGCAGTCCTTGGTCTCCGTGGCAGAAAACAGCTGTGGGCAGCCCCGAGGCTGGATGGCTCTGTGCCCTCACTACACAGGCAGCTGGGGTCCCACACGAAACAGCCGGGGGCCCGGGGGTGGGCCCCGTGTCCAGCACAGCACATCGCATGCCGGGTTTGTTGGTCTGCCGGGGTTTGGGTGTATATAGCAGAAGGTCTAGTGACTTCCAGTGTGTCTTCAGGAGTGTTTGCTGGCACAAACCCTGCGAGATCCTGGCTTCTGGGATCTTGCTGGGTCACGCTTTGTCCTTGGACCTCTTTTTCTACACCCAGCCAGAAGCAGGGAGTGTGACAGGAGAAAACAGCAGATCGGATGGTTTCTGGGGCCTCTTGGCAAGTGGGCCCCATGCCTTTTAATCTTCTGTATTAGACTCAGGTTGCTGGAGTGTTCCCAAATCCCAGGAAAGGGGACTTTTCTGTGAGCGCTGTGTGAGGAGCTGTCGCCAGCCCCTCTCCTCCAGGCGGTCTGTCAGCTTTTCAGAGAAGCTGGAGAGGGCTGTTTCCAATTTGCCTCCTGGAATTCAGGGAGGGCATGGGGTGTTTTTCGTTATAGAATTCTCACTCCCATCAAAGGGAATTTTCAGGGAGCTTCATCTGCAAGCGAGCCCCACCCCATTCCGGCCACCAGCCCTTCCCCTTTAACTCCAGAGTCTGGTAGAATCGCTGGCTGGGTCGGATTCAGGTATCCCCAGCCCCCCGCCCCAGAACTGCCTCCAGCTCCCCCACAGAACCGCCACCCCAGACACTCTGGGGGGCTCCTAGTGGGAGGTCAGGACTGCTTGCTGTTAGTTCAGGGGCAGGTGGTAGCAATTACAATTTTCAAGGAGGCCCAAACTTTTGTATCATGTTTGCTCTCAACATTAGTTATCTTGTTTGATTCTCAGAGCAGCCCTGGGAGGCTGACAGTGAGCAGTTACCACCTCCATTTCACAGGTGAGGAAATGGAAGCTGGGATAAGAGAAGACAACTTTCCCACCGTCACATAACCAGTGAGTTACGTGACCCACATCTTCCAATCCAGGACCAGTCATCTCGCTGCCTCTCCCTCATTGGGCGAGTGTGGCTTTGTCATCTGCACAAAGCAAATGAAAGTTGTGATCCTGTTTTGCCCTTTTATTAAAAGGAGGGTCTCATTCAAGGCAGAGGAACAACTCTGAACTGAGCAGTCCTATGTGTGGGGCGGTACTGTGCTGGGCTCTGGCAACATGATCAAGAACAAGACAGGCAGGGACTTGCTTTCCTGGACTTCCATGCCAGAGGCAGGACACAGTTGGTGGGTCAAGGAACCAATACCTATACAATCACAACTTGGTCCAAGTGCTTGGAAAGGAAAAGCAAAGTAGCAGGGGTGGGTGGGATACTTTCGGTCCCATGACTAGACATTTCTGTGACATACTCTGAGGAGACAGTAGTAGATCTGAGCCCTGAAGGATGAGGCAGGCAATGGTCTGCAGGCTTTACAGGGAGGGGGTGAGGGCTAGGGGGCATTTCAGAGCTCTCTCCAACCGCTGAGCAGTGAGTCACACACTGGGCTCGAAGCTTTGGGTACGTTATCTCATTGTTCCTACAGAAACTCCATGAGGTGGCTAAACTATTATTTCCATTAGATGGGGAAACTAAGTGGGTGGGTTTCCCATGGCTCTTAATCACAGAGTTAAACACCAGCCCTACCTGCCAGTGTGTCATAACCGAATAACCAGCAAGTCAGATTTATTTAAGCATAATGTAGATCTTCTAGTCTCCAAGGCAGGATGGTTCAGAAGCGAGCAGCCAGCCCGGACAAGTGTCCCTGGAGTTTCTGCCAGCAGACCACACTCAGGGGTAGTCAGCAAGACACCGATGTCCCCACTTCTGGTCCTTCTCACATTACAGTCTGGGCCGAGGGTCCTTGGGAATGAACCGGGAGCCCGTGTCTTAAGGGCCAATGGCAGAAAGGAGGAGGCAGACTCTTCCCCTGACAGTGGACTTCAGGCTGGGGTACTTTAGCTCCCAGTTCTTCCTAGGACATGTATATTTATTTATTTATTTATTTATTTATTTATTTATTTATTAAAGATTTATTTATTTATTTGAGAGAGAGAGAGCACATGAGAGGGGGGAGGGTCAGAGGGAGAAGCAGACTCCCCGCTGAGCAGGGAGCCCGATGTGGGTCTCGATCCCGGGACTCCAGGATCATGACCTGAGCCGAAGGCAGTCGCTTAACCAACTGAGCCACCCAGGTGCCCAGGACATGTATATTTATGAATCATTAGCTACTTAACTGAGAGATGAGAAGTCCAGGGACTGGACAAATTAAAACCAGACTGAAGAACTACATCCAAGTTTAGTACCTCATGACTTCATTTTGGGGGGTTTAATCAACTAACATTTTTTTCCCCTACAGCAGGAAGACTGTCATAGCCTTCTTATTCAACTCCCACCAGAAAGAATTTAGGAAATAAGATAGTTTTTTTTTTTTTAGATTTATTTATTTGTTTGAGAGAGTGTGCACGGTGCATGCCAGCGCAAGCAGGCGGAGGGGCAGAGGGAGAGAGAGGTAATGTTCAAGCAGACTCCCTGCTGATCATGGAGCCTGACACAGGGCTCAATCTCATGACCCCGAGATCATGACCTGAGCCGAAATCAAGAGTTGGACGCCTAACCTACTGAGCCACCCACGCACTCCAAGAACTAAGGTGGTTTTTTAAAAAGGTGAGGAAGGATCAATAATTGTTTTTATTCCCTCTGATCAGTTGAACAGATATTTATGGAGTACCTCTTATGTGTAAAATATTCTGTAAGCTCCATCCCTGGAGTGAGGGAGCCCCTGTGCTCTAGGACATCAAAAGAAAGGAGGGATTGGAATTAGATCTGGTTTGAGCTAGAATAACCTCAAAAGGGAGAAAACTTTCCTTTTCTTTCTTTCTTTCTTTTTTTTTTTTTTTTTTGGAGAAAACTTATTTGGATCCAAGGATTCCTTTTGGATTTAGACCATTGCCTTGTTTCCTCCTCACTGTGGATTTTCTTGAGGGCAGAGTGTGTGTCTCACTGATTAATGAGGCAAATGTTTCTTGAACACCCACTGTGTGCAAAGAAGTTGGAAGCCGTGAGGATATAACAGACCAGCTGGGGTCCCTGCTCCCATGAGGCTTCCATTTTAATGGGAATGCCCAGTAAGCAGGGGAGCGAGCAAATCCAGTGAATACAGGTGCACTGTTGTAAAGGCTAGAAAGACACAGTCAAGGAGCTAGAGTCCAAAAGGAGAGCTGTCTGAGAGGGCATGTCAGGGAAGGCCTTAAAGGAAGTGACATTTAAGCTGAAACACAATGGATGAAGAGCCAGTTAGCCAAGAGGGTGGGGCTCCTCGGCTGGCAGAATGGAGCTTGGCTTGAAGGAGGTGGGTGGCTGGGGGGTGGGGAAGCAGGGAGAGGGAGGGGGAGCTGGTGTGGGCAGTGGTGGCAGCAGGGGCCGGGTCATTTAGGGCCTTGTGGGCCACGTCTCCGATGTTTGCTGTTACAGCCAGCAACAACTGGACTAAGACCCTCCAGGAAGTGATGTGGCTGAGTTATGTTTCTGAACGGTCCCTCTGGCTTCGCATGGGGAGTACGTGTGGGGGAAGCAGGAGACCAGGGAGGAGGCTCCTGCTGGGTCTAAGCAAGGAGTGAGCTGCTGGTGCTGGGTATGTGTTTTGTACACCCTGGTCTTTTGGTTCAGCTCATGGGAACACCCCATTAACACTCCAAAGGGGCTTGTGAAAGTCAGGGCCCAGGACGCCCCCCCATCCCCACCCCATCACCTTGGCTAAGCCAAGTGTGGGCCTCTCAAAGGATAGGAGGTTTTCCTTAAGCATCGATTTACTCAAGTATCCTGAGGGAGAAAAAGTATCACATCTACATTTTCAAAATCATGTATTATACACACACACACACACACACACGTATATGTGTGTGCTTGTAGGTGTGTGTGTGTGTAAATTGATATTAAAGAAATTTCTCTATTGTGTGTGGCTTTGGCAAATGCTTCAAGGTCTCTTCTGTGATTCAGAATATTTAGGAGGAAAATATAAGAAATGCTGACATAATGGAAAGCGTTTGGGCATTAGGGTCAGCCAAACCCAAGTTCAAATATAACTTCTGCCATGAACTAGTTGTGTAAATATGAGCAAATTAGCCTCTCTGAGCTTCAGTTTCCTCTAGTATAAAACAGGACAAAAATAGGAGGAGGGAGCAAGGTGTAGTAGATTAAGTGTGGTCTTCAGATCCCCTCAGACACCGGTTTGAATGTGATCCCTGTTGCACCAGTTGTGTGACTTTAGGTAAATCATTTCACTTTTCAGAGCCTCTGTTTCTTCCTCTGAAAAATAGGATAATAAGTTTACCACCTTCACAGAGTTTATTATAAACTTCAAATAAAATAATTCATGTAAAGAGCCTCACACAGTGCCTGGAACATTGTAGGCATCTAATAAAGTCAGTTTGCCTCTGCCTCAGTTTCCCTGTCTGTAACTAAGAGGGCTGGTCCCTTGGGGCCCTCCCCAAGTATGCCATTCTAAATTTATTTAAAAGACCCTGGAAGAGGTAACCTGTCTGGATGCCTTGGGGCCCTGGCTCCCCTCCAAGCCCCTAACATCCAGTTTGTCTCAGCACCGAAGTGCGGAGAGTCGGCTTGGGGCCAGGCTTGGGAGGGCAGGAGGGCGGGGGCACAGGCTGGGAGCAGGAATTTTTGCAGCCTTGTTTTTCTTGGAGGTGCCCTGGAGGCAAGGAGTGTCTCTCTCCCTCCAGAATCTAGTCTCCCCGCCTTTATTTCCAAAACAGTTCCTGGCTCAGACTGCGGGAACCGCCAAACTCCAGCTCTGAGAAATCCCTTCCTCCATGCATGTTCCAGAGCCCTGCTCCTCCACCCAGCCACTGGGGCCTGCCCTGGGCCAGCTGTCACTGAGCGGCATCCCCTGTTGTCACAAAGAGGCTGGTGCCAGCAGAGGTAGGGCTTGTGTGGCTGAGAGTGAGCGTCAGAAGAGAGAAGGGGGCTCGTAAACTGAAACAGATGCTTCTTCACCTTCCTTCCTCTCTCATCTAGCTGTCTCTCCTTCCTGCCTTTCTTCATCTAGCTGTTCGCAGGACCTCCTCTGCCTAGAGGACTCGCTCCCACCGGCTTCCTTCCTCCCTCTCCCTGGTCCAAAATATTTGCAGATTGCAACTTTTCAACCCATTTCAAACCTGCTTTGAGAATTCAGTTTCTCTTGTGGGCACCCAGATGTATCACAGCTCACAAGGAACAGTGACAGTTTTCCAAGACTCTTGTCAAGCAGACCAGGGAAGGAGATGGAGATGCCTGGTGCCTGGAAGGGTCTAGGGCACAATTCTCCCAAAGTGCATCATGCACATAACACTTCACCATGTTCTCCAGGTCCGCCTAGCACCTCTACTGTCATTCAGACCAGCCACGGGGAGCTCAGGTGACATGAGAGGAACACATGTTTACCTCCTCTGCCCCTCTGTAATGTAGCCAGGGAGGGAGGCATCCACTCCCAGGGAATCCCACCTTCAATCTTCATTCAGAGGTGAGACAGGCTTCCTCCTGTCCCTCAGCCAAGATGGGAAGCTGGCAGGGCCATCTGTCCCCTTTCTCAGCTCACCTGTTTCCAGGTTGAAGGAAGGAGAAGTAAGGGGACAGGCAGCAGGAGGGCTTTTCCATGTTTCTGGGCGTGGACGGAGACTGTACTGCTCTGCCTCTCTGGGCCTGGCAGACAGCGAAGCTACCTCTTTTGTGGGGGCCTTTTGCCAGCGCCTTGGGGTTGCCATATTGGACTCAGACTGTAACAGCCTTGAAGTGGGCCACGCACAACCTCTTTTTGCTGCAAGTCCAGGCCTTGCCGTCAGCTTCTGGCTTTCTGGCGTCTACCCATGGTTATCGCTGCTGGGGCCCCTCACTTTCTGTCCAGACCCCTCTGGCCCAGGCTGACCCTTGCTGGGGCATGTCTGGTACCTTCCATCTCCCAGGCTCCCCCTTACAATGTTTTTTTAAAAAATTACTCCCCATACTACTTTCCAGGAAGCTATCACAGGATATGTGCCACCAAACTGAAGCCTTAAAAAAAATTTTTTTTAAACAATGAGAAAGACATGGATTCACACAACAGGAGACGTAACACAAGAGAGGCAAAGACAACCCCCACAGTGATCATAAAGGAGAATCTAGGATGGCAACGGTTTTGCATGTGTAAGGGTCGGAACAGGGGGATGGAGGGCTCCAGGACATTTATCTTCAGGAAAATAAATGGATCAAAATAAATGGAAAATAAATGGATCAAACGGTAATGTAGAAAATAGTAACATAGGGAACTAAGCAAATGAAAAAATAAAATTCTTATCTCCAGTAAGAAAAGAGTGTATGAGAAAGGAAATATAATTATGGTATAGTGCTTAGCCTGGCTGTAGACAATACTGATAATAATTCAGAGAGCAAATTTTGATTTCAGCAAAAATTATATTTTAACTACATGATGGAGAGGAAATAGGAGCTAGGGTGATGGAAGGGAGCTGATTCCTCATCTGTCATAAATGAAATTCAAAAGATAATGTCTAAAATAAGGGGCACAAGGGGCTCCTGGCTGGCTCAGTCAGTAGAGCATGAGACTCTTGATCTCAGGGTTGTGAGTTCGAGCCCCACTTTGGGCATGGAGCCTAATACTTAATTTTAAAAGTTTTTTTTGAGGGGCGCCTGGGTGGCCCATTCCGTTAAGTGTCTGCCTTCAGCTCAGGCCATGATCTCCTGGGATCGAGCCCCGAGTTGGGCTCCCTGCTCAGCAGAGTCTGCTTCTCCCTCTCCTCCTACCCTTCCCCCACTCGTGCTTGCTCTTTCTCTCACTCAAATAAATAAATAAAATCTTAAAAAAAATTTTTTTGATAAATAAAAAAGAATCAGTATAAGCATATTATCTGTTAATGGAAGTAAATGCCGGAAGAGATAGCTAAAAGGGCTTGGGGGGGGAGGTGGTGAGGTTAAGGCTAGGTGGGGCTGGAGATCACAGTTTTTCATTATAAGACTTAGAGGATTATTTGACTTCACAAAGAATGTTAAGTGTATTATTTCAATTAATTTTTTTAATTTAAAAAAAAAAGTATGCATTATTGCCTGCAGCAAAAGGGTACAAACTCTGGATCTGCCCAGTCTGGTTCAAACCCAAGCCCTGTCACCTGCCACTTGGACGAGGTGGACTTGTTGCGCACGTCTCTGAGCCTCCGTTCCCCCGCCAGTATCCGTCTGGCTGGGATGCCGTGAGTTAAGTAATGTATGGAACGCTCTGAGCTCATGCCTGCCCCCAGGAAGCACCTGGCCCGGAGGCTCCTGTCACAGCCTCCTGTGCTGCTCAGGTGTGGGGCACCTTGACTTAGAACTGAAACCTCAGTTCTCACCTGGCGCTACCCCGAGTCCCCCCCTACAGAGCCAGCATAGCCACAAATCATCACCTGCAATGACTTGCTACTGGTACCACGTATTTGAATGAAATCATAGCTCGTTTCTCTCCATCCATGGCTCCTCCCAATCGGTGCAACTGGGCCGTTAGATCCTGCCTCCGTTTCAGCTACTCTGAAGGACGACAGTGTGATGATGAGTGCCTCGCCCCCAAGACCTCTCCAGAGTATAGTCTGGGTCCATGACTCAGTTCATCCAAATATGTCCTCCAGATAGGATGACCCTGTCTAGCTACTTGTATGTGATGTAGGAGAGAGCAAGAGAGAAGTATAATTGAATTTCTCCCAGCTGCCTCCTCCTCCTTCTCTGGTTGCCTTTCGGACTGACCACCAGTCAGCTCAGTGGCTGGACTCACCTGCTCACAGCTCTTTTGCCTCCCGCAGGTGACCGCCATGATCCCTTGGGTCCTCCTGGCCTGTGCCCTCCCTTGTGCGGCAGACCCGCTGCTTGGTGCCTTCGCCCGCAGGGACCTCCAAAAGGGCTCCCCTCAACTTGTCTGCAGCCTCCCTGGCCCCCAGGGCCCCCCCGGCCCCCCGGGCCCCCCAGGGCCCTCCGGAATGGTGGGAAGAATGGGCTTTCCTGGAAAAGACGGCCAGGACGGCCAGGACGGGGAGCGGGGAGACAGCGGGGAGGAAGGTAAGAGGCCCGGTGCCTGCCCCTCCTGCTCCTACCTGGGGTTGACATCCTCTGGCACAGAGGGAGTTTAGTTATACAAACGAAAAGTAATCCCATTTCATTATAAGCCAAATTAATGTCTCTTTAAAAAGCAGAGCGGTGCTTCCTGAAGGAACAGTAGGTATCAGATCTTGTGTCCCTTCCCCAGCTGCACCACTGATTTGCTGAGTTGCTTTAGGCAAGTCTCCTGATATATTTTCCAGAACCCCTTTGGTGGCAAGTGTCAGAAACTCAATTTATAGCCCTGAATGGAATTTACTGGCTCATGCAACGGGGGAGTTCAAGAGCCGAGCTTCAGCAATGGCTGGGTCCAGGAGCTCAAACGTTGTTGTCAAGGCTCTGCTTCTCGTGTGTGTTGGTTTTGTTCTCACAAAGGCTGAAAGTTTTGATAATGGCTGCCAACAGGCTCAAGCCTACCTCCTCATGGCTTGATCCCCAGAGCCAGTCTCAGGATGACTAATCTTCCCAAATCACATATGTTTCCTGGACTTACCTCTTGGACCGTGGAGGTGAGGAACCACCATCTGCCAGGACGGGGTCATGGGCCCACCCCTTGGTGGATGAGTGGGTGGTGAGGGCAGTTGGTCACTGTGACTGACAGCCTCGCTGGGCCCACATGAAGTCATGAAGGGCGGTTCCCCGAAGGAGGAGATGCTGGGCAGCCAGCAAACAGATCGAAACGTCTCGGCAGGCCCTTTCCGCCTTGATATTCTTTATGTCTCAGAACCCTTGATGTCAGCAACATCCCCACGCATACATTTTGAGCAGTTGGGGAGTCGTTATAACTTTTAACATTGACAAAGCACTTATGAGTATGTTGCTCAACTGGCCGTCCATACCATCCTGTGAAGGGGGTATTCTTACTACCCCCATGTCACATCCCCATGTCAACATCCCCGTGAAGAAACTGAGAGTCAAGGGGGATTCGTCACAGCTACAAGAACCTGAACTCTGGACACAGACCTAGGTACCTGCTTTGGCAAATGAGTTAACCTCTCTCCATTCGTCAGTTGCTTCATCTCTACAATAGAGATGGTAACAGCACTTAATCTCACCGGGGTGTGACAAAGATGACCTATGACCTGGGAAGCCTTGGTCTCAAAGTAGACGCACAATAAATGGTAGTCACCCCTTAACTGATGTACCAAGGTAACAGGCCGGGAGCTGACTCCCAAATCCAGGCCTTCTCCTACCACACCAAATTAAGCCCTCCAAAAGCATCTCCTTCCCCAGACAACTATATCAATAATGATGATGGCTTTGACTCGAGGAGGTCTCAGAGTGCTTCAGGCACTGGATGTCCCGGTATCCCCTTCCCTGAACCCAGTGGTACCTTCAGTCTGGACTGGGCTCCAAGCAGAGAGAGTTGCCCCTGACATTCATCTTACAGGTCCCAGAGGTGAGCGGGTATCTCTATTATTGCCTTTTTCTCCTGGATCAAGAGGTGTGAGGCTGTAGGCTGGGGGCTGCTCTTGGCCATCTCTCTTGGCGATGCACTGAGTCTCTGCTGAGAATTAAGACAACACACCAAGGAAGGCAGTGTGAAGAGAGGTAGAGTCCCGACCGGTAAAGCTGGGCCACCCTGGGACCAGTAGCAACCACCCCCCCACCCTCCCCCTGACATACACATGCAGATCCATCCCCAGAAAGGTCTTGAAAAGTAAAATCAGCTTTTCCTGAAGTTCCTCAAAAAGATATCAAGAAAGAGGCACACCACATCGCACATCGTAGAACTTCCCGAGAAGCTTCCTTATCTGTCTCCCCCAAAAAATTCCGACGCAAAATGACGCAGTTTTTATTCCTCCTCACAGTCCTTTCTCCCACTATGAAGGCAATAAGTTTTGCTTATTGTCATTTTTTCATGGAACAGCTTTGTAATCTTAATTTTTCCCCATTTTTAAAATTTTTAATTACGAGTAATACACAAATACATTCTCACTGCGATATATTCAAACCATACAAATAAAGCAAGAGCCCTTCTTAATTCCCCCCCTCCTTATCTTCTCCTCACTTCCCAGAGGTAACTACTGTTAACTGCTTAGATACATCTCCTTCCTGGCCTTTTTCTACATAATTTACCTATGTGTGTAGTAACACCAGGCATTGCCAGCCGCTTAAGCAATCTGCTCCTGAAAATTAGATGTTCAGTGAGAAAATGCTGTTTGGGAATCTGTTTCCCAATTACTTAAAATAGGAAGAATTTAAATGCATTACATGTTAACTCAAAACTAAAACACAGTAAAATGCTTACATATATCCGTAAAAGAAGCAAAGCGCCTTGTTAGAATGTAAAACGCCTACAGCGTTCCTTTCTGATCGCTCAGTTCATTTGGCGCCTAGCACACAGCCGCCTTGTGTACAATAACGCTAGGATGCCTTTCAGCACCAGCAACCTTCAGAAGCAGGCCCTTGTCTGACATTCGGCATACTTTTCAAACATCTACAGCCAATTCTGCCAGTCTGCCAATTGTACCCATTATACCGTTGTGTTTGGATATGACTCAAATCCTTACCCACACTTGTTTTGTTTAAAATGTTGTATTGAATTTAGGGGACGTAAATAGACATGTTTCCTATATAATCATTGGCCAAAAATGATGTATTGAGAGAAACGCATACTGTATGAAATGTGGGCATTAAGAACCAAGGGGCATTCTACAGGAAAACATGACGTGGCAAATATTCTGCAGGATATGCCAACTATATTTGCAGGGTGTTTACTATAGGCCATTCTCCTCTGCTCTTAAATGGCTATAGAACTAGTTAGTGTTGTGGTTTCCTTTCAACAAAAAAGGGTCTGCCACCTGCTTTTTCCTCTTAACAGTATATTTGAGAGAAGTTTTCCTATAGTACACATAAATCTGCCTCATATTTTTAACTCCTGCATAGAATTGCACAGTATGGGTAGACCGTAATTTTTGAGGCATTTGTCTTTGGATGGGCATTATTTGTTCCTAGTTTTGCTATCATGAGCAAGGCTGCGCTAAAACTCTTGCACATATGGACAGGGACCTCGTGCTCAACGCAGGGCTTATACTAAGTTCAACGTGTTGAAGTCAAGAGGCTTCTTCCAGTTCTTTTGTCAACCCATTCCCCAGAACAGCCCGTCAAAGGACTGGTCTGGCCGACAGACCAGACGTTTCCCCAGAAGGCAGGAAAAGGGAAGGGGGCGAACTGTTGTAAGTTATTCTTTTTGCCCTGCTCCACGGTGGTTCTGGAAGGTAAGTATCACCATTCCCCATTTTCCAGATAAGATGGGGTGGAGTGCCCCAGGTTACACCATCAGGATTTGCACGCATTTCTATGTGACTCCAAAACCTTCTTGCTCTTTCCATTACCCAAAGGCTCCTGCTCCAAGGATGGAAAGCCAAGGCCCACAGCCTCTGCCTAGTTCTGTGAAGGCCCCTCCATAACACCAGCTGCTCTGTCTTCCAGGTCCACCTGGCCGGACAGGTAACCGGGGAAAGCCAGGCCCAAAGGGCAAAGCCGGGGCCATTGGGCGGGCCGGCCCCCGCGGCCCCAAGGGGGTCAGTGGTACCCCGGGGAAGCACGGCACACCAGGAAAGAAGGGGCCCAAGGGCAGGAAGGGGGAGCCGGGCCTCCCAGGCCCCTGCAGCTGCGGCAGTGGCCACGCCAAGTCGGCCTTCTCAGTGGCCGTGACCAAGAGCTACCCGAGGGAGCGGCTCCCCATCAAGTTTGACAAGATCCTGATGAATGAGGGCGGCCACTACAACGCATCCAGTGGCAAGTTCGTCTGCAGCGTGCCGGGCATCTACTACTTCACCTACGACATCACGCTGGCCAACAAGCACCTGGCCATCGGCCTGGTGCACAACGGCCAGTACCGCATCCGGACCTTCGATGCCAACACGGGCAACCACGATGTGGCCTCGGGCTCCACCATCCTGGCTCTGAAGCAGGGTGATGAGGTCTGGCTGCAGATCTTCTACTCAGAGCAGAATGGGCTTTTCTACGACCCTTACTGGACCGACAGCCTCTTCACGGGCTTCCTCATCTACGCTGACCAGGACAACCCCAATGAGGTGTAGACAGCAGGTTCTGGCGCTCCAGGGAGGGAACAGGCTCCTGGACTTCCAGAACAAGACCCCTCGACTCTCCGCCGGGTGGGCGTGGGAACTTCCAGCCTCGGACATTCCTCCTCTGCCCATTTTTCCCTCCATCATTAAATCCAAGCTTTTTTAGTCATCCCTAACATCTATCCATTCACTCTTTTTTTTTTTTTTAGTATCTACTGTGTGACAGGCACCGTGCTGGAAGGTGCCTCAGCAAACAAGACAGAGGCTCTGTCCTTGTGGGGCTTCCATTCAGTAGGAGATGCAATTTACAAATAAACAATCAGAGAATATAATTATGGTGCCAGGACGGACATGCACATGCCATGGTCGAGAGTAATAGGAATTATTTATTGCTATGATAATAAGGAAATGAGGGTGAATTTTTGTTTTGTTTTGTTTTGTTTTTAGATTTCATCTTTTTTAAGTCTATTTACAAAAGGCTACAAATCTCAAGTGGACAGCTCGATGAGTTTTTACACAGGTACACCGCTTGTCACTTCCATGTAGCTCACAAACATGGTATTTCCCCCTCCCTGACTCCCCAAGGCTCTCTTAAGTGCCCTCCCCGTGAGTACCAAGAAGAAGTTGGTTTTCAGCTGAGTCCTGACGGAGAAGACAGAGCAAGGCAAAGGTCTGGGAGAAGGGGTCTCTTGACAGAAGGAGCTGCGGGTGCAAAGACCTCGCTTTAGGAAAGAGCTCGACATACCTGAGGGACTGGCTGAAGGCCAGAGGGATGAGTGAAGTGAGAAGGGAGACTGGAGGCATAAGGTGTGAGGCTGGGTATTACACAGAATCTCACAGGCCATGGCAAAAGAGTTCGCTCTCTGGAGAAAGCTTATTGAAATGCAACAGTGAGCATGATATTAATATGGGGATGACCTTGGATCTGCTCAAAGTAGGAGTAAGTCAGCCTCACACTTAAGCACTTTATTATTCATTACAAATCATCTGCAGGCCCACTTCTCCAACAGGGAGGTAGACCAGGCTACCCAAGAGTGCCTGAGAACCACTGCTCTAAGATGGCGGGAAGGAGTAGCATATAAATGAATCTTGCCCCCAACCTCAGGGGTTTCCAGAGTATAGGTATCGGAGGGACATGAGAAGCCAGCACAAAGTGGCTGGTGCTGAGAGGGCCTCACAGATCAATTGCTGAAAAGAACTTTCTGATTGCTCTGACTGACCACTAGCTGGAAAGGTAGGTCCAGCAAGGCTGCCTATGGTGGTCCTAGAAATGGGTAGCCCCCTCCATAAATAAAATGGGGTTTACTTAAAATACCTCCATTCTCTCTGGGCCACAAAAAGTATGAGATTGGAATGGATTTAAGAAACCAGGAAGGGATGTGGGGCCCAAGTGGATTAGTGTGTGGGTTATGGTCCTGCCCATCACCCCTGTAGGAAAGGGCCAACTTCTGAGATTGAGGATATCTTTGTGAAGAGTTCTTTTTTCTTTTCCTTTATTAAAACACACACACGCACAACTTTTTAGGAGCATCTTTAGCCACTTCCTCTTCCTTCCCCTAGGGATTTACTCATTTGAAGGCAGTTGACTTAACCCTTGGTAGTCTGAGTAATAAATCCTGCCTGAACAAGATGGGCAGGAGCCCAAAGCTCTGTGGTTGCCCCTTCTGGGCCTGACCTAAACCCTTGTGCCCTTGGCATCCTGCCAGGGAATCCCCAGGGAGGATCGTGGAGATGATGGGGGGCATATTTAGCCCTCTTTGTGGGGGATGGGGAGGACAGAGGCAGAGACCTTGCAGAGACCACCAGAGCTGGGGTGTTGTCTTCCTTAGATGTGGTCCAGGGCTGCTGGAGACGGAGATATGAGTAGGTTTGTGAGAGGTGGGGCAGGAACCCATGACACTGTTGAGAGAGACTCTGGTAGCCTGCTGATGGTGAGAATGGAGGCTGCCTCCTTAGCGGGGGATCACCGGGAGTCCTCAGGCTGAGCATGCAGGATGGAGGCCCAAGCAAGGAAGGTGTTCCCAGGAGGTGGCACCAGCCCCTCTTCCTGGCTCTGGGTACTTGTGATGGGCCTCAGTGAACAGGGCCTGTCTTTAGGCCTTCACGTTTATAGGCATTGATGAAGACCCAGAATCCGGTGCATCTTTCTGCAATGAAATTGCCCTGGAACCCAGGGTCTTTTCTTATAAGGGACACGCTTTGAAAGGCAGCCGTTGTCAAAGATAAAGAAAGCCAACACTCGTTAAAGTGGTAAAGACAGATTTTAATCAGTAACATACTCTTAGAATAGGGAAAAGCGTCCAACGTGAACTGAACCCAACCTCGATTTGTACAGAGGTGACTGGGTGTTTTAGAGGGGGGTGGAGGGACTAGGGGTGAGGGGCTCTGTGGAGTCAGGGAAGTAAAGAACTACAAAACAGAGAAAGGGCTTGGTCCACGTGAAACCCACCTATAATTGCTAAGTGGTCTTTATCCAAGTTGGACTCCTACCCTCCCACAGAGACTGGGAGATGCTATCTTCAGATGTTGACTGGAACAAACAATACATTTTTTTGGCTGCCTTGAGTTTTTTCATGCAGCCACTTTAAGGGGGCCCTTATGGTCACCCTAAGGACACGCCCCTGAGCTATTAGAAACCATGGTAATGTTTGTTCAAGTCTTTATTGGTCAAGGTGGACAGGCCTAGTCAAGAGAAGGGCTCTGAGTAGTGTGGCTAGAATTTGGGCCACGAGAGTCTTTGTCACCATTCCCTTCTGGAGAAAGCCTGGACAATCTGCAGCTCTGATTATTATGGTGCAAAGAGCACCAGACCCACGCTGCCCAAACAGGACCGCCCTGGTCCTGGCTGGGTCTCATGGCTCACCTGACAAGTGAGGGAGGTTGCATGTTCTGTATCTGCGGGGTGTTCCAGGGCTGACTTCTGGATTAGAACTATGGCTGGGGGCAGGTAGCAAATGAGGCACTCACTTTGGGCACACAATTTAAGGGGATGCCAAAACCCTCAGTAATAAATATAAAAATTTTAATGTATCAAAACGCAAAAAACTCCACGATGAACAAAATATCAGAATTTTAAGTAAAGACGGGATCTGACAATGCTGTGATTAGAGTGAGGTGAGGGAGGCCCCAGATCCTGGCAGCATCAGACCCCAGGGCCCCTCTCTTTTCACTTCCTGCCTGTCATCTTCACTCATTCCACTAGGGGGAGAACGTCTACTACACAAACCTCCAGGCCCCAGGCTTAGAGGCTGGAAGAGCCACTCTGGTTTCCAGGCTGTTTTCTAGATTCAGAGCCAAAGGAGAGGGGGAGGGAGAAAGAGAGAGAGAGAGAGAGAGATTCTGGCCCACGGTATTATGTGGCCATGACCTTGCACACTTGGGGAAAGAAAAAATAAAAATACAAGAGCCACATGTCTTCCTAACACTTTCAGTGAAAGGATTTCACAAACTTTCAAAATTGCAGACACGGCTGGTTTAGTGCAGGAAATACAGCAGTTGTCTGGGAAACAAGAAATCCAGGTTCCAGTCCTAGCTCTGCCTTGACTCCTTCGGTGCCTTTGGCCAAGTCATTTCCCATCTCGTGGCCTCAGTTTTCCCATCTATAACATGAAAGTTTGGATCAGATGGTTCCAGAATCCATTTTGGCACTAAACATCTATGTTTCTGTCTCCAAAGCAGAGCTTGGAGATCTTAGAGCCTGAAGTTCCTGAAACATAAATTAAAGCAGCCGGGTGAATCAGGCCAGCACGTTCTCAAAGGTTGGTCTTCCACATTTGGCCTACCGCTTCCATCGAAGACTCAACCAACTGCTGGCACTAGATGCTGGAAGACCAAGTCACTTTATCTAACATTGGCCTTATGCTGGGTTTTACACGCACTGTCTCTTTTCAGCTTCTCAACACCCCTGTGAGCAGCTATGAGGATCATCAGCCTCACTTTACAGATGGAGAAATTTGAGCCCTTAGAAAGGTTAGGTCAGTGCCAAGGTCACCTAGCTGGTGAGTGCATGGCTAGGCCTGGAAGGGCATCTGAATCCAGAGGGTGAGCAGGCCCACGTGTGAGCCCCAGACCCTCCCCACCACCTGTGTATCCCCTGGGAGGAGGGGAGTCAGGGAATGAGAAGTGCCCTGATTTGGAAGCACTTCTGAGTGGGGGGGGGGGGGGGGAAGAGGCTGGGCCCCAGACACTTCCCTCCAGAAAAGCAGGATGGTGTCTAATGATGGATCCAGCAGACAGCTCCTGAGTTCTTGCCAGGGCAAGGCCAGGGAAGGCAGCAAGGGTCCCCATGTCAGGGGAGGAGTCAGAACCCACCAGGGCAGGGTGGGAGTATGGGAGGGGGTGGGGCAGCTGTACCTTCTTCGGCCCCTCAGTTTCCCTGGTGGGGCCTGCAGGGGTGGGGGATGAGCGGGCATCTGGCGGGTTAATAAGCTCCTCAGCTGATTCTGAAGCACAGCCTGCTTTGCCAGTCCCTGGCCAGGGCTAAGGGAAACACTAAACCAGGAAAGGCTCCAATTCTGCTCTTTAATGGCGGGGGCGGGGGGGGGGGGTTCCTTTTTCTTCATTTTCCCCTTTCCTAGTGCCACTTCCACAGCTGTCCTTAGGCCCAGATGGAAGGTGAATCGAAAGCTCTGAAGAGGAGTTGGAAGGCCTAACTCTTAAACCACAGTGCCCAAGGGCCAGAGAGGAGTGCCAGGCTTGGCGGCTCCTAATAACCTCCACGAACTTCCTGGCCCGGCCCCTCCCCGCTCCCTGCTTCAGAGACAGAAGCCTAGAAAAAAATTTCTCAGCACAGACACAAAGGTAGCTCTGGGCAAATTGCTTTCTTTTAAAAGACATTCTTCATCTACTTTATAATTTTCCCTCAGATTGGCCCTGATTAAAAATGAGAAGGAAGAGTTCACCTTCATCTCTGGGATTTATTTTCGCTGATGTCGGTTAGCAACACCTATTCACGCCTGTCCCATGTGGTCTTCAGGTTGAGGCTGACAATGATCCAAAATGGCCTCCTGGTGTAAAAAGTCCACATTCCACTTGGGGTTCCCTTATCGAATAAAACTCATTTAAGATATGAGCTTAACATGGAGATCAAGGGCCTCGGAGGTGAAAGGCTAACAAGGGCATTATCTGGAACCACTTCTCAGCTGCCCCATTACTTGGCAGAACTGTATGGGCAAATCGCTCTTGAAAAGTTCCCCATCCCCTAGTTTTTGTCCCATTCAGACACCATTCAAGCAGAACCTACCCGGGGCAGGATGTGGAGGGTCTGGAAAAGCCACCTTCTACAAGAAACAAAGAGGAGAGGGAGTAGAGTCCTGATGGTGCCTGCTTCCCTTGCAAAGGGGTCCTGAGGTCAAGGGTGCAGACTGCCGTGAGAAGCTCTAGAAGGCAGACTTGAACAACTGTTGGACTTTATCTTATGGCCATTTTTGGTCAGTTTATTTATTCAGTAAATAATTACTGACCCTCAACTATGTGCCAAGCACTGAGTTAGGCATTGGGAATCCTGGGAGGAGCAAAACACAGATATGGTCCCTGTCTTCCTGGAGCTCAGCCTCTAGCACAGGTGACAGATGTTGGACAAATGACCACCAAATAAAGGTAAAATGTCAGCCGTGACATGGTGCCACGAGAAGTGAGGATTTGTCCTGATAAGAGGTCAAGGAGAACTTTACTGGTGGAAGGAAGCCAAAGCTGAGAGCTACAGGGTGAATTAGCTGTGGGCAGCAGGGAGGGGAAGGCATCTCAGGGAGGAGCATCTCATGCCAAAGTCCTTGGTGTGGTGTGAGAAAGCATGGCAGTGGGAGGCAATCAAAAAAGCCCCCTCCCCCAGGCCGTGGGGGGTAGGGTGTAAGATGAGAAGATGACTGGCAGAGCCTAGATCTTGAAGGCTGGTAGGTCAAACTGAAGACTTCGGTCTTGACCCTGAGAATAACGGAAAACCACAGAATGATTTTAAGTGGGCGGGTGATAGAAGCAAACTTGGGTTTTGAGAAGATCACTCCTGCAGCCAGAAGAAGAACAACTGAAATTAACCTATAGAAACAGCCTTCTGATGGGATGCTTGACTTGGGGAAAGTAATAACAATAAACACATTCATCGGCCTCGTGTAGAGAATGAAGCACGGTGCCGGGTGCTTATCATGGATTCATACATTTGGCCTTGAGAATAGCATATCAGACAGGTGTATTACTATGATGCACTTCTTACAGATGAGGAAACAGAGGCCCAGTAGTTGGGTTGTGGTCACTCGGCGGGAGAAAGTGCAGAGCAGGAGCTCAGATCCAAGTTTGGGTGATGGCAGAGGCCCTGCTTCGGTGACGACAGCCCGGAAAGCTGCAAGTAGCGCAGGCCTGGTCCTCAACCTTGCTTGCACGACGGCATCGCCTGGGTGGGCTGGTGAAAAGTCCAGTCCTCTCCCCAGAGAGATTCTGTTACAATCAGCCTGGGCATTGGGAATTTTTGTAAACTCCCCAGGTGGGTTTACAGATTGTGCGGCCCGGTGGAGACCCCCTGCCCTCGGCCTGGGAGACCCCTTGGGAGTGTTCAAGGCTGCAGCTTACAGCCGTGTCTCTGGCTGCACTCAGTGACCTCCGAGTTCCCTTCCGGCTCAGACAGGCTACAGTTTTATGATCCACCGGTTGTGCTGCCAGAAGCCTCTTTCCCAAGGTGAACGGGTTTCTGGAACCGACAGATGGAGGCCGAGGGACCTTGGTAACATAGCATTGGCTGTAACGGCTGGACAGCAAGAGCCAAGTCCTCAAGGCTGCATCTTGAGCCCTGCCAGGCCCCTTCCCTCTGGCCCAGACCCAGCCTGGAGGCAAGCTGAGAAGAGGAAGAAAGATGGTCAGCTAGTCCCACGTGGACACGGCCAGAGCTGGGTCCCCATTAATGGGGACTGATCCACTCCTTTGAAAGCATCTAGAGCCTTGGAAGGTAGGGGGATCCCTCCAAAGCCAAGTCCTCCCAGAAGTCAGGGGTGACCATGCCTGATGGCTGGATGGCAAAGAGAACTGGGGAGCATCCCTCACCTGCCCCCTTGGGACTCCTTGGCTTCTGTTGCTGCCTGGATGTATATTTGACCCCTTCCCCCTCCTCACTCTAGCCAGGCTGCTCTGCTACCACTTGAACCTGCCAAGTTCATTCCCACCTCTAGGCCCCGCATTTGCTGACCCCTAGGCTTAGAATGCCCTCCTCTAGCCATTCCCTTGGCAACTCTGGGCCTGAAACCCAGGCCTGGCCACTTGGCAGAGCTATGAGAGCAGATTGTAAGTTGAGGGGGCCAGAGGCAGGCCATGCCTGAGCCCCTTGCTCCTCCCACATGCCTCCTCTGTAACCTCTGGGGTGAGCCTTCATCTGCCCCCAGGGAGGCCAGGCCACCGGAACCACCATCACTACGGCAGTCTGAAGATTCAAGTCACAGATGTTCACCTGACCCTCTCTGAGCCCAGGGCCTGAACAACCATGGGAGGCTGGGAGGAGGTGGGGCAGCAAAGAATAAAACCACTACCTCACATTGGTGGGCTGCTTTCTGGCTTTTCCAGGCTCTCCTGGAGCTATTATCTCGTTTACAGACATAGAATCTGACAGCCTCATGGCAACCACATGCGTCGCCCTCATAATAGAAATAAGAAACTTGGAGGACCAGAGATGGTATGGCTGGTACAAAGTCATGCCGTCTAAACTCCAACCCCAGCCAATTTGGATGCACCTTTGATTTTCAGGATAACTCTGTAAGATCAGCAGAGCAGTACCATCAGCCCATTTGACAGATAAGGAAACAGAGGTGCAGAGTTGAATCAACCTGCCCAAGGTCACATTGGACCTCACTGGTGAACAGAGACCAGAAATCTGTACTCTTTTTTTTTTTTTAATTTATTTAAGAGAGAGAGACAAGAGATAGCGAGAGAGAGCACAGACAGGGAGGAGAGGGAGAAGCAGGCCCCCCGCTGAGCAGGGAGCCCGACTCAATCCCGGGACCCTACGACCATGACCCGAGCAGAAGGCAGCCGCTTAACCAACTGAGCCGCCTAGGCGCCCCAGAAATCTGTACTCTTGGCCCCTGCTGCCATTACACCGCAGAGCCCTGCTTCTGTGAAGAGCAGCGAGAAGACAGGTGGGATGCAAATAATACCAGCTGAAGTGAGTTCTGAGTGGAAAAGTTGCTTTTAGGACTACGAATTTGCAACTTCTCAGAACTAGAGTTTGCCAGAGAAGGTCAATCTCAGCCCAACATTTTTCCTTTACTCCATGAGTCTCAGTGTTTTCATTTATTAAATGATAATAAGTGATAGTTCTTACTTCCTAAGGTCATCATGAAGATTAAGTGAGATCAAAGCCCCAAAAATGTATGGCTTGTACTTGACAGGCAATAAAGTATAGTTGCTATTTTTATTTTAATTGCCATTATTATAATTTTCATTATAATCGTAACCATTCTGGAAAACAATCCATCAAAACAGCTTCCTCCAGTGATGGGGCCTCATTTCCCAGAAGGCTGGAAATAAGGCAGAATCACCCTAGGGGGAAATCTGTCCCTCTTTGCCCTTCCTTTTTTCTTCCTCGAAATACCGTGGTGTGCTGGAGCCAACTGGTATGGGCTTCAGAGGGCCTATTGTTAAATTTTCAGGAATTTTGTGAGCTGGTAGTTAAACACAGCCACTATTAAAATTAAATTATATAAACCGTTGGGAGCCAATTCTTCATGGGTCTCTCTCATGTTAGCTGGTCTCACAAGTAGAGGCGCTGACTCTTCATTCCGGGCTGTCTTTTCAACATTGTATAGTGTCTCCTTCCAGAAGAAAGGGCAGGTTTGCTTATCATCCAGAATAATAAAAAATAGTATCTGCCTCTGAGCATTGCAAAAGATGGTAACTTATCAGAAAAAGAAGATTCAGGTCCTTAAGCTCAGGCTTCCTCTCCTATGTTCAACCTACTGCTTGTGCAAGGACCAGCTGGCCCACTTTGCTTCACCCCCGTGGGAATCGAGGCTTAGGGAACCAGAGCAAGATAATGCTGACACTCTGATTACCGCAGCTGCTGTGAGTAAGGCCTTTGTCTCTGACCTGGGTGTCTCATGCCTTCTGTCGGCATCTGTGAAACTGACAACTTGTTAGCTTACCAGTAGGGTAAACTCTTAGAACTACCGAAGTTCTTGGGTGCCTGGGTGGCTCAGTTGGTTGAGCGACTGCCTTCGGCTCAGGTCATGATCCTGGGGTCCCGGGATCGAGCTCTGCATCGGGCTCCCTGCTCAGCGGGGGGTCTGCTTCTCCCTCTGACCCTACCCCCTCTCATGTGCTCTCTCTCTCTCTCTCTCTCTCATTCTCGCTCTCTCAAATAAATAAATAAAATCTTTAAAAAAAAAAAGAACTTCTGAAGTTCTTGATGTAAAATTAAATAAGTTACACTACAAAACAAAGGTCATTAAGACTCCAAACTCCTACTACATTTTATTATTAACTATACTCCATCTATGTAAGTGTGGAAATACGTATTGGTGTGCTTCTGAGCATCCCTTCCTAACTCTGCATTCAGTGGTATAATCCAGTAGCTTGAAATCAGCTACAAAGTTTGTATTTTTACCACAGAATTTGCCCTTCCTTATCTGGAGCCAGCTGTGAAACACTTACTGTCACATCCCTGTCGAAATCCCACAAATCTCTCCCCAGCAATTCTCAAACCTTCACGTTCCTGAGGAGCTTGTTAAAATGCAGACTTGGGGCACCTGGGTGCCTCAGATGGTTAAGCATCTGCCTTCGGCTCAGGTCATGATTCCAGGGTCCCGGGACAGAGCCCTGCCTCAGGCTCCCAGCTCAGTGGGGAGTCTGCTGCTCCCTCTCCTTCTGTGGCTCCCTGTGCTTATGCGCGCGCTCGCTCTCTCTCAAATAAATAATTTTTTTTTTATTTTTGAAGATTTTATTTATTCATTTGAGGGAGGAGCAGAGAGGGAAGGGGGAAGGACAAGCAGATTCCACACTGAGCATGAAGCCTGACACGGGGCTCCATCTTACCACCCTGAGATCAGGAGCTGAGCCAAAATCAAGAGTCGGGCACTTAACCGACTGAGCCACCCAGGCACCCCTATATTGAAGAAATTCTTAAAACTCAATAGTAAAAAAACAAGCAATCCAATTAGACCATGGGCCAAAGACATGAAGAGATATTTCACCAAAGATAAACAGATGGCAAATAAACACACACAAAAACGGTGTTCAAGATCATTAGCTATTAGAGAAGTGCAAATTAAACCCACAATATCACTAAGCACCTATCAAAATGGCTAAAATAAAAAATAGTGACAATACCAAATGCTGGCAAAGATGCAGGGAAATGATCACTCTTACTTAATTGGCAGAGATGTAAAATGGCACAGTCCCTCTGAAAAACAGTTTGGCAGTTTCTTTTGAAAAGTAAACATGCAACTACCATACAAGCCAGCAATTGAGCTCATTGGCTTTTATCCCAGAGAAGTGAAGATTTGGGTTCACAAGTACAAAATTGCAGGGGCGCCTGAGTGGCTCAGTCAGTTTGTGTCTGCCTTCAGCTAGGGTCATGATCCCAGGGTCCTGGGATTGAGTCCCACATCCAGCCCCCTGCTTAGCGGGGAGCCTGCTTCTCCCTCTCCCTCTGACCTTGCTCCCTGTTTGTGCTCTCTCTCTCTCTCTCAAATAAATAAATAAAATCTTTTAAAAAAATGAGGGAAGGGTTGAACAAATTCCAACTCATGGAATACTACCCAGCGATAAAAAGGAACAAACCACTGATACACGCAACAGCTGGGAAGAACCGTAAAGAAAACATTGCATCCCTTTGGCCCAATAGTCCTACCTTGAAGAAGGGGGATGCTAAACACAGAAAGATTACTTATGTAAATAAATACTTGCTAAGTACTTACATGTGCCAAGCTCTGTTCTGGACACTGGGGATAAAGCAACAAACAGAAAAAAGATTCCTGCCTTCACAGACTCCCGTTCTAGTAGAGAGATAGGCAATAAACTAGGTACATAGACACAGTGGTATGTTGGATGTCCCTGAGTATAACGTGGAGAGAAAATAGGAAGTTCGTTGGGGCTGGGTTCCATCTCTGGTAAGGTGTTCAGAAAAGGTGTTACTGCAAAGGTGACATTTGAGTCAAGACCTTTTAGTAGGTGGCCTGTGACTATCTGAGGGTGTTGTGGGGGGAGGGGAGCATTTCAGGAGGAGGGAACAACACATGCAAAGGCCTGAGGCAGTAGCATTCATGGTGTGGTATGGCCAAGAATCCATTGTGGCTGGAACGGAGGGTCAAACGAATATAACAGTGGCGCAGATCCTGTAAGGCATCGTGGACCACTGACCTGACACTGACTTTTACATGGAGATGGAGAGCCACCTGGAGTGTTTTGAACAAAGCCTTTACATAAAAGATGTACATGTGAACAAGAAATCAATGACGGTCCCAGGTTCCCCAGCAGGGTGCTGGCTGGGTAATCAGCAAAAAAAAGGGAGTGGGGTAGAAATCAGCTCCAGAGAAATGCATGTCCTTGAACCTAGTTACAACACATTACAGATAAGAAATAACCCCACGGAGGCGGGAAGGGATGCTTTTCCTCTCCTTTCTCTTGTGCTCTGCCAGGCTTTGGCTCTGCTGAGGTGACATGAAATCCTCATAGCATGTAGACTGGGAAGTGGGACATTAGCGGGCTGCAGCGGCCCTTTCTTCCCACCTCCTCAACCCAGGTCCAGACACCGCTATTCCCCTAAAGGCCTAGCATACAATGTCTCATTTCCACTAATGGATGGATGGATGGATGGCTTTTATTTTTAAGTAATCATATCTACACCCAACGTGAGCCTCATTTCCACGACTTTAATCCTCACAACAATCTCATGAGCTGGGTCCTATCTGCTTCATTACATTTTAAATCAACAACAATAAAAATAATTTCTTCCATTTTATACTTTTTCCATTTAAAGGCAAGCACTACCTTTTCAAATGGGTCCATTTTAAAACATATTCTCAACACCAGAAATGTTAAAAAGTGAATGTTAGAATCGAGGAAATTCAGTTATCACCCCCACTCTGCAGATAATAAAGTTGAGGCTCCTACACTTAGAAGTATAAAATCCGGGGAGGGCGTGGGAAACAGCATAAAATCAGAGACTTGAACATAAAACCATGGGTCCTGGCCCCAGTTCCCTCATTTTAGTAACTGGCAACCCCATCCACCTAGGTGCTTAGCTCAAAAATGTTGGAAGCATTCCCTCTACCACAGTGTTGACAAGGAGGGTTCATCTTAATCCTAAATGAGTGGGACCTTGGCTTGACAGATGGAGCCTCCTACCACAACTACCATCTGTTGATTTTTCGCTCCATGGCCCAGCTCCTGAATATTGCTGATACGCTTTAACCTTTAAAATACTTGTGACTTTGACATTCTACTTATTAGCATCTCTCTAACTGTACAAACATAGAAATAAAATGTTTTCCTTAGGCAAACTGTTAAATAATATTGAAACTTGAAGGAAAATGGGCCACAGCCTTGGGCACCCAGCACACATTGATAAAGTTGATCCATTTGGTTGTGTGTTTCCAGTTAGTCAACCCCAGCTTGCCGCTTGGCAGATACAGGTAACAGATGAGAAGGCACTTTCTGTCAGCATTAATGTCTCACTGAAAGCAAGTCAGTAATGACTTGTAAGATGAGGCATACATCAAAGAGAAAACCACCATATCATCAGGGTAAGCGAGGCTTTATGTATTTACATTGAAGGATGTGTTTAGATGTGTTTTTTGGCATGCTGCTTATTATAAATTCCTAGTGTTGAAAGCAATGATGACTCTTCACTCTGGCGGTGGTGAACTCAAAAAGATACTTTTATTTATTTATGCCTAGAATTACATATATATTTGTTAATTATCATCTTTGTCTTGGATTTTATTGTTCCGTCTTCAAAGCTATCTCTTATTTATAGGGATTGAGGTTTAATCACAAGTACTGGGGTGGAGGATAGTACTGCCGTTAATTTTGCCAGGTCTTTCTTAGGTTTCGGTGTACTTGAGATGAATATTTACGGTAATGTTAGCTCTTGCTCACTGAGCCCTTACAATGTGCCAAGTCTCGCAGTAAGTGCATCCTATACGTCACCCAACCTAGTTCCTTCTTGGCCAGCTTTGACTCCAGGGTCCAACAGTACAACCACTCCCTCCCACAGATGGCCTTAGTGTCCTCATCTTTCCTTCCTATGATTCTTCCCCAGCAAAATCTTGGTCTGGCCATGCCCAAACCTCTTCTTTCTCCATTCACTTATTCCCAACCGAATGTTGAAGAGAAAAAAAACTCTGTCAACTGGTCTCACTTTAGTATTTTCTTTTTATTTGGCCCCGCTTTAAATTCATGTCTTCAAATCTCAGATAACACAAAATATAGCCTAGCAATGCCATCAGCTTCCCTCCCAGGCCCCCAGCATTCTCACTGAAAATTTCCTGAGGTGGGAAACAGCACAGTTGGTCAAGGAGCTGAGTGAGGAGGGGGAGGGGAGGGGCGGTGGTGACACAGAGGTTACAGGGGCCCAGATCATGTAGGTCCTTGTAGGACCTTGTAAAGACTTGGCTTTTATGTTGAGTGAGCTGGAGGACCATTGGAGGGTTTTGAGCGGAGGAGTGGCAAAGTCTGACCTGGATTTTAACAGCATCACTCCAGTTACTGTTTTGAGAACAAGACTGTAAGGAGCAAGGACGAAATCAGGGAGAAGGAAGATGATTGCAAAAACCCAAGCAAGAGATGGTCGTGGCTTGGCCCCAGGGGGTTGCAGGGAAGCAGGTCAGAAGGGACCTGATTGGTGCTGTCTTTGAAGGTAGAGCCAACAGGGTTTGCTGATGATTTGAACGTGGGTTGTGAGAGAAAGAGAAGGGTTTGGCCTGAGCAACTTCAGGGCTAGAATTGCCCTTTCCTGAGGGGGCAGAGGCAGTGTAGGAGGAGCAGGTTCAGAGGGTGAGGAGTGGGGAGGGAGTAACCGAAGACTTTGTTCTGGACACATCAAGTTGGAGATGTCTATTGGACGTCTCTATTAATTTCCTAGGACTGATATAACAAGTAACCACAAAGTTGGTGGCTTAAAAGAACAGAAACTGGTTCTCTCACAGTTCTAGAGGCCAGAAGTCTGAACACTAAGTGTCAGCAGAGCCGTGCTCCTTCTGAAGGCTCTGGGAGGAACTGCTCTTTGTCCCTTCTAGCTCCTGGTGGCTGGTGGCATTCTTTGACTTGTGGTCACAGTGCCTGTCTCCCATAGAGGCAGGAGAGAACCAAGGGACTATGATGTTGGAAGCCAAGTGTCTTAGTCCATTCAGACTACTGTGACCATGTATCATACATTGGGTGTGTCATAAACAACATAAATTTTTTATCTCATGGTTCTGGAACCTGGAAACTCCAAGATCAAGGTGCCAGCAGATTCAATGTCTGTTGAGAGCCCACGTCGTGGTTCAGAGACAGCCATCTTCCTGCTGTGCCCTCATACGGTGGAAGAGGCAAGAGGCTCTCTGGGGTCCCTTTCATAAGGGCACTAATCTCAAGTTCATGAGGGCTCCACACTCATGACCTCATCACCTCCCAAAGACCCCACCTCCAAATACTATCACATTGGGGATTAGGTTTCAATATATGAACTTGAGGGGGATACAAACCTTCAGTCTACAGCACCAAGTGAACACACTGTCACAAAAAGGAAGACAAGATCAACCACGTCAGGTGATGCAGCAGGAAATGTAGGATGAGGCCCAAGCGTTGACCATTGGCTTTGGCAAGATGGAGCTCAGAGGAAATTTTGGAAAGAGCCATCTGGGAGGAGGAGCCATTAGAGGTAAAACATGGCTGGGGAAGATTCACGAGACAGCAGGAGGCTGCACCTTTGCTGAATCTGTTCCTTAGCTCCAGTGGCTTTCTTGTGGAGTCTTTGGGACTTCCTCTACGTAGGAAAAAATTTGGAAACAGTGGTGATGGTTGCACAACAGTGTGGGATGTCATGAATGCTGCTGGATCATACACTTACCATGTTTAAAAGGGCATACCTATGTTAAATATAATTTATCACAATAAAATGCTAAAACATAAAAAGTGCTGCTGGGTGAATAATTAGAGGCAGTGACTATTTTGAGAAGTTTTGTTGAGAGAGATTTTGTTGAAAGCCAAGAGAGGTAGCAAAGAGGGGGATCTGAAATAATTTTTTCCTAAGATGGGAGAAGTTGTAGTAAGTTTCTTTAGTGATGGGGGTACCCCAGCAGAGAGACATTTCCTCTGTAACAACAGGAGGGAAGGCAGCAGAAAGGAAAAGAGGAATGACAGGGAGCTTGAGCAAGGTCTCTTCTGATGGATCCTGTTTTCCCAGTGAGGTTGTGAGGCCAGGTCAGCAGTTAAGAGTGAACACGGGAGAAGGCGTTGGAGGTTGAAAAAAGGTGTGAAATGGTGGCCAGGGTCCTCACAGGGGTCTTCAGACCAGCAGAGCAGCCTCACCTGGGCACTGTGAGAAACGCAAACAATCCAGCCCACTCCTTCTTATCAGGACCCCAGGGAGTGGGGCCAGCCTTCTCTGTTTAACAAACCCTCCAGGTGGATCTGACACCTGGTCTGGGCTGGTCTGAGAAGGCCTGGCCAACCGAAATGTGGTGTCATTGCTGGGCCACTGTAGTGGTTCTGACTGTGGGGTCTTGAGCTGAACTGCCCGGGCTCTGTCATAATTCTTCCACCTGGTTATGTGGTCCGGGGCCAGTCCCTTATCCACCTAGTTATGTGGTCC
>NW_027397065.1:42525750-42657483 GCF_003265705.2 Callorhinus ursinus
GCCAGTCCCTTATCCACCTAGTTATGTGGTCCGGGGCCAGTCCCTTAACCTTCCTGTGCCTCAGTTTTCTCATCTTGAAAATGCAGATGATAATAATTCTCATGAGGATTAAATGACTTCTTCTATGGAAAGCACTTATAATGGTACTTTCCCAGAGAGAACAGAATGCATGTAGCTTTTATTATCAATTTAAAGTGAGGCCTTCATGGGGTGCCTGGGGGGCTCAGTCAGTTCAAGCATCCGACTCTTGACTTCGGCCCAGGTCACGATCTCAGGATTGCGAGATCAAGCCCCATGTCGGGCTCTGTGACAGCAGAGAGTCCGCTTGAGATTCTTTCCCTTTGCCCCTCCCCCTGCTCTCTCTCTCTCTCCCTCTCTCTCAAATAAGTAAATCTTTATTTTTTTTAAGATTTTATTTATTTATTTGACAGAGAGAGACAGAGCGAGAGAGGGAACACAAGCAGGGGGAGTGGGAGAGGGAGAAGCAGGCTTCCCTTGGAGCAGGGAGCCCGATGGGGGGCTCGATCCCAGGACCCTGGGATCATGACCTGAGCCGAAGGCAGACACTTAACGACTGAGCCACCCAGGTGCCCCTCAAATAAGTAAATCTTTGAAGTGAGGCCTTCAGCATGGTTCTGTGTTTTTTTATTGCAACATCTAGTTGCCCAGGGGCAGAGTAGATGACAGTTTGCATTCTCTGCAAGGCTGGAATTTTGCCAGGTGGAAGTCATGAAGTGAGAAAGGGCAGCAGAGTTGAGCATCTGGACAAGAAAAGGGTTTAATGATAAGCTGTGGAATCTGCTGTGTGCCGAAGCAAGTATGGGCCTGATAGCAGGTGCATGGGACAATGAAAAGGTGGAGGATCAATGGATGGAGGGCCCAGTGGGATGGAATGGTTGTTGGAGTTGAGGGGCAGAGGGGTGAGCTGGGAAGGCAGGTGGGCAGTTACAGGTACGATGCCTGAAATGGATGGTTTGCAGTTATTAGTAATAACAAAGTCAGGGTCTGGGCTGAGTGTGGAAGACAAGATCTCAGGAACTGAGAGTCTCGGGTCTTGGATAATGGCCCACGATAATGAAATCAATGAAATGAGCAAAAATTATGATGAGGCGGTGGTCGGGATTGTGACAGTGAGGCATGGCCTCGAGTCTTCAAGGAAGGAGGGGAAATGCACTTGGGCCACAGGACATTGGGACAAAACGGTCTAGTCTGTTGATGTGAATTTCTAAGCAGTGGGGGTTTATGGAGGAAGGAGCGAGAATGGTCTGAGTGTGGCAATGAGGCACAAGGAGATCACCTGCCCCCCATTCAGGCCCCTTGGTATAAGGGGATTGGAACAGAAAACAAATCCAACCTAAGGGGAAAAAATCCCACGGAAGGGAGCTAGAGTGGAGGGACATTCTCGAAAAGGAGACAGGTTTTAGGTAAAGGGAAAAGAAGAAGAGAATACTCAAAGAGACTGATGGTATTCGTTCACTTTCTGTACCAAACACTCAGCTGGGCATGGAGACAGTGAACGAAAGTGTAAAATATCCTGTCCTCATCGACTTGTTCCACCTGGGGAGACAGAGTAAACAAGATTGAAAAAGTCAAATATACAGTCTATTAGTGCTAAATGTTAGAAGAAAAAAATAAAGCAGTGGAGAGATTAAAGTGTCAGCAATTGGGAGTTGAAAGTATAATAGATGGCCAAGAGTGGCTCCCTGAGAAGGTAACATTGAGTAATGACTTGAAGGATATGGAAAGCGGACCAGCTATCTGGGAACGAGAACAGCAAGTGCAAAGACCCTGAGGTGGGAGGATACAGAATGTCTCAGGGAAACAAGGGGGCCAGTGTGGTGGTGGCAGGTAGAGGGATGGGGGTATGATGCTGGGAGATGAGGTCAAAGAGGGAAACAGAGGGGCGGGCAGATCATATAGAGCCCTGTCGACCTCTACTCTGAGTGAGATGGGGAGCCACTGAAGGTTTTGGGCAGAGGAGAGATGTGAACTGCCCTCCGCAATGAGAAGATTCTGGCTGCTGTGTGGAGGGCAAAGCGGTGGGGCAAGGGCTGATGTAAGGAGACTAGTTGAGAAACTTTTGGCAAAATCTCGCCAGGAGTTGGTGGTGACTTGAACCCGGGGCAGTAATTGGGCCGTGGCCTCAGGAGCCCGGACACCCAGTACATCCTTACTAAGAGCGAGCAGATAGAGGGTGAGGGCACGGGAGTAGTAAGAGGGGGCACAGGTATGTTGTGGAAGTTCCTCTGACTTCTTCTGGCTCTTAACGAATAAGGAAGCACCCTGCATGTGAGGTGGGAGAGGACGTATCAGGCTTTTGCAGGAAGAAGAGAAAGTATAGTTATCGTGGAGCCTGGGAGAAAAGATGGACTAGAGCATTGGTTCTCGAACTTGAGCATGCATGTCAGGCTCGCCTGGACAGCCGCTAAGGCAGACGGCTGCCCTACCCCCCAGGGTTTCTGATTCAGTAGGTCTGGGGTGGGGCCTGAGAACTGCATTTCTTCCAAGCTCCCAAGTAATACTGACGCTGCCATCCAGGAACCACGTTTGAGAACCACTTGACAGGCGCATTACAGTGGGGTTGCCCGGCGGAAGGGAGCACTCACTTGTGCTTAATGGTGGTGACTTCACTGAAGGCCATCAGTGTGGCTCTGTTCTTGTCCAGTCACACTCAGCTGCACTGGACCTGGCACAGGGCAGGCAGGTGGGTTTCACCAGGGTTGAAATTTAGCCAAGTGGATGCTACAAATCATGAAAAAGCCAATTGGGTTAAGAGTAGATGCAGTCAAGTGGTTTGACTGATTGACCTTGGAACGGAACGTGGACAAGGTGAGAAGAGAGGACGTGAGACGGTGGAGAGGTGGCAGGATCCAGGACTTCGAGGATCACTGGGGTCTGAGCCCTAGCGGGAGTGAACTAGAAGTTGAGGTTATGGATGGGGGGAGACCCTAGCAAGGGGTGGGAAGACAGGGTGACTGGAGGATGGAAGGTCATGGAATGAGAGTCTTGGAAACTACATCTGTCTTCTTGGGCACTGAAAACACCAAGACTTAAAAGAGAACCTGGTTAGAGAGAGTGACAGTGAGCCAGGAGCTAAGATCCTCAAGCAACGAGGCGGTGGCCTGGTGGCCGGGAGGTGACCGCAACAAGGAGCAGTGGCAAGAGGTGTACTCTGATTACAGGAGGTTCAAAGCCAGAAGGTTTTATGAGCGACAATGAAGGAAGGCCTGGCAGTGACAAGGGGGAGCAAGGAGGTGCCCCCCACTCCAGGCCCATGGAGCAGAGGCAGGAATGGCAGCACCATCACTTGAGAGAGCAGCTGGGGAAGCTGAGCCCTTGGCAGAGCCGGGGTCTATGTCCGTGGTTCTCGAGGTGCAAAGCAGAAACAGCTGGGGACTCGGGAGCCCATACCCGCCCCTGGACCCCACCATCTGAGGTTTTAATTTCATTAATCCGGTGAGGTGCCTGGACTTTGGTGTGTTTTGAAGCCCTGGAAGGGATCTGAGTGTACAGCCCAGGAATGATAGTAAGAAGGGGGCACTGAGGAGTCTGAGGATGTGGGGGGCTTTGCCCATGACTGGGGGGGGCCCTGCACGGGATAGAGAGAGCACTGGGGAGAGGCTGGCATGAGGATCTGAGTCTGGGGGAGGGAGGGGAGGTCTGGGCTAGAGACGGCTCTAGTCCTTGATGTGGCCTCAAGGCAGATCATGGTGGCGGTGAGGCTGTGAGTGTTGGGGAGAGGGAGGAATGGGGTCTTGCCTGGAGCACAGAGAGGTCAGTGGCTCCCTCTTCACCAGCAGGGGGGGTCTGGAGGCTGGAGGGCCTGGCAGTCCTAACAGAATGCCTGGAACTCTGGGGCCCACTTCCCTCCAAGTTTCCTCCTCCTCACATCCCATCCCTCAGTGGGCTCTAGTGAGACCGACTAGGTACCAGTTAGAGCCTAGCCTGTGGAGTCAGATGGTCTTGGTTCAAATCTCTGGTCTAGGTGACCTTAGACAAGTTACTCAATCTTTCTGTGCCTCAGTTTCCCTATCTGTAAAATGGGGCTAAAACTAGTACCATCTTCCTGAGATTTTGTGAACATTGAATTAATTTATAGAGGGTTGCTAGAAGAGTATCTGGCAAACAGTAGGCCCTATCTATGTTTGCCATTGTTCTTTGCAAAACATATCCCAAATCCTCTACTTTTCTCTATCCTCATTATTACTACACTAGTCCAAGCCTCGGTCTGCACCCACCACCATGGCTGGGAGTCCTGTTTTCACGCCCTCGCCACCAACCCACTCTCTCACAAAACTGATGATCAACCCATGTCACTCCTTTGCTTAAAATCTTCCTATGACCTCCCATCCATGGCACTTAGAATAATGTTCCTGGATTATGATGTCCCTCACCCTCTGGCCTCCTCTCCACCTCATCTCCTCACCCACTAAATTCCTCGTTCACTCACCTTCTGCAGTAACAGACCAAGCACACTCCTGCTTTGGGCCTCTGCACCGCCTGCTCCTTCCACCCCAGATTATTCCTTCCCCTAGACCACGCATGGCTGGGTTCTTCTTGTCCCTCAGGTCTCAGCTGAGGCTTTCCATGACCCCACTGTCGTGTGGCCTCCGATTACTTACTCTGTTCATGACTACTTTAATCCCTCTGCGTGGTATTCACTACCCTCTTGTATTTTTTTTTCTTTCTTCTTTTTTTAAAATGTCTGTGCTACTTTGAATTTCCCTGAAAGCAGAGACTGAGACAAGGCTTTGGGTGTGGACAGGCTATTTGGAAGATGTTGCCAGAAGTCGAGGGTGAGGATGCAGGGAGAGTACATGTGCTGCCTCAGCGAGGACAACGGTGCCAGGAGAGACAGGAAGGTGCACAGCATAAGCGCATTAGCCTTACTACTGAGGGAGGGGGAGGGGCGGGATCCCACCAGGACCTCCTGGAAGCATATGGGATACCTCACAGACTTGTTCTGCTGAAAGATGGGAGGCTGAAGCCTTGATCCACTGGCTCCCATCCCCCATTGGCTGAGGGCTGCCTTTGGAGCATTATTTCCCTGACTTCCAGGTGGTGCTAACCTGAGGGCCAGTCTAGTTCTGGCTGCCTGGCTGCCTTGGAGAAGACTCTAGCAGCCAGAGGCCGGTGAGCCATTCCCCACTCAGCTGTGACTAAACTCAGAAGTGGGCTGTACCACAAGCTCTGGGGGTCTGCTGCCTGACCCATTTTCCCCTCTAGAGTATAAGTTCTTAGTGAGTGGAGACTGTCCTTTCTGTGCACTCTTGTATCCCAAGAGCCCAGCACAGTGTCAGACAAATAGTTGGTACAGTAAATACTAGTTGAAGGAATTAAATTCATCCTTTATTCAATCCAGGGGTAGTTACCATTGTTATCTGCATTTTTACATTTTTTAAAAGATTTTATTTATTTATTTGAGAGAGCATGCAAAAGCAGGGGGAGGGGCAGAGGGAGAGGGACAAGCAGACTCCCCACTAAGCAGGGAGCCATACTAGTCTTGATCCCAGGACCCAGAGATCATGACCTGAACCAAAGTCAGATGCCTAACCAACTGAGCCACCCAGGTGTCCCTTAAATTTTTTTAAAAGTAATCTCTATGCCCAACATGGGGCTCGGGCTCACAACCCTTACAACCCTGACATCAAGAGTCACATGCTCTACAGACTGAGCCAGCCAGGTGCCCCATTATCTGCATTTTTAGGTGAGGAAAGTCAAGTTCAGCCACTCAGTTCACTGGTCATACAGCCAGAATGTCAACCCAGGCAAATCTGACTGATGGCTTTCATGTTGTGTTAGGGTGTGATTAGAGGATTAATAAGGATGAAAAATGCAAATGGTTCAAAGTCTGAGAGGGTCAGATAAATAATTACAACTGGCCAAGTTTGATCCAAGAGTGAGTGGGGGGTTCTCCTAGCAGAAACTGGAGAGTACATGCTCCATTTAAAGGCGGCATCTATGGTGGCCCACACTTGGTGCCTTACAGCGGGATCAGCAAACCTTTTGTGTAAAAGACCCGATAGTAAATAGGTTTTGTGAGCCATATCATCTCTGTGGCGGCTACTCACCTCTGCCACTGTAGCATGAAAATAGCCACAGAGAATACATAAACAAATGGGTGTGGCTGTGTTCCAATAAAACTTTATTTATAAAAACAAGTGACAGGCCAGATTTGGTGCTTCGGCTGTAGTTTGCTGACCCCTGCCTTGTAGGACTGTAATCCAAATCTTCCAATTTTTCAAGGGAAATGGAATTGAGCTTTTATGTGAAATTTCCCAATTCTAAAACTATGATATAGACCGCCAGTTTGCACTCACTAATTTAGTGGTTTGCCATATTGCCTTGGAAGTTTGTGTACTTCTGTTCAGGAAATAAGACCTGACATCAACAATCATAATACATGTGGCATGTGAAAAATACAGTAGTTCAAAAGAGAAAATTTCCTCAGGAAATAGTTGCTAAAGCTGTAAGGAGGAGGTGGTGCTTAACTGGGGTTTAAAAGTTAGGTAAGGGGCGCCTGGGTGGCTCAGTCGTTAAGCGTCTGCCTTCGGCTCAGATCGTGATCCCAGGGTGCTCGGATCGAGTCCCGCATTGGGCTCCCTCCTTGGCGGGGAGCCTCCTTCTCCCTCTCCCACTCCCCCTGCTTGTGTTCCCTCTCTCGCTGTGTCTCTCTCTGTCAAATAAATAAAATCTTTAAAAAAAAAAAGGTAGTATTTTTCAATGTAAAATTTATACTGTGGGAACATTCCCAGCGAAGGCAATGGTATGAGCAAAAATATTTAGAGAATCACAAATATTCATTTTGACAGAGAGCAGCAGGTGATAGGGCTGGAAAACACGGAAGGAGATCAAGGACTCCAAGGAGATAGGGTCCAGTCTATAGACCTTGAGCAATGCTTACAACTGCCCTCTGGGAAGGTTGATGTTAGCAGTGCCCACTTAAGATTGGAGCCTGGGGGCGCCTGGGTGGCTCAGTCGGTTAAGTGGTTAAGCGTCTGCCTTCGGCTCAGGTCATGATCTCAGGGTCCTGGGATGGAGCCCTTCCTCCCAGCCAAGGGCTCCCTGCTCAGCAGGAAGTCTGCTTGTTCCTCTCCCTCTGCTCCTCCCCCAATTCATGCTCTCCCTCAAATAATAAATAAAATCTTAAAAAAAAAATAAGATTGGAGCCTGGAGGGATCAAAAAATGGAAGACCAGGGTGCCTGGGTGGCTCAATTGGTTGGGCGACTGCCTTCGGCTCAGGTCATGATCCTGGAGTCCCAGGATCGAGTCCTGCGTCGGGCTCCCTGCTCAGTGGGGAGTCTGCCTCTCCCTCTGACCTTCTTCCCTCTCATGCTCTCTCTCTACCATTCTCTCTCTCTCTCTCTCAACAAATAAATGAAAATCTTTAAAAAAAAATGGAAGACCAATGAAGACACTGCTATAGATTAAAAAAACAAAAAAGACACTGCTATAGACTGAATGTTTGTATCCTCCCCCGAAATTCATATGTTAAAGTCCCAATTCCCAGTGGAATGGTATTTAGATGTGGGGCCTTTGGGAAGTAACTGGGTTTGAATGAGGTCATAGAGTTGGAGCCCCCAAGACAGGATTGGTGCTCTTATAAGTGTTGAAGGGACCAGAGCTTTCTCTCTCCACCATAGGAGGATATAGAAAGAAAGCTACTGTCTAAAAACCAGGAAGAGGACCTTCCTCAAGAACCCAACCATGATGGTAGCCTGATCTCAAACTTCCAGCCTCCAGAGCCGTGAGAAATAAATGTCTCCCAGTCTAAATCACCGAGTCTATGGTAATTTGTTATAGCAGCCCAACTAAGACAGAGACTGTTTTGATAGGCAGTAAAGGTTTCTTGCATGGCGCTCTGAGCTCAGGACCAAATTTCTAGCTTTAAACCTAGAATCATAGAATGCCAAAGCTGAGAGGGAGCTCAGAGGTCTAACCACATCTACCCCCACCCCACCCGACCCCTCTGACAGATAGGGAAGCTATGATCTGAGAGATGTCACCTGCCTGTGGTCATACATCAAGCTAGGGCAGAGGTTGGCTTGCACCTGGGTTCCCAGGGCCTTTGGGCACATGTGACAACATGTTTTAGAAGCCTATCTCTCAGGAAGGGAAAAGAGGCTTGACTCTATAGGTCCTGTAAATTATAAAAACCCAACATAAAAAAAAAGGAAAGACAGCAGGAAAAATATTTGCCATAAATTCAATAGACTAATTCTTGTTAGTTTTAATATATAGCTAGCTCGTCCTTTAGCAAAACCTAATATGCCAACAGAAAGAGGGATAAAGGACAGTTTGCAGAAAAAATGCAAGTGACAGATAATCACATTTTTAAATTCCAACCTCATTGGAGAGCCGAGAAATATGAACTAAAACAATGTATTCAATTTCAAATCAATTTGGGGGAAAATCTAATATACTTTTCTCTCCTTGTTTTGTTTGGGTAATGGTGACTTTGTTTTGGTGAGGGGTCAGGGAAGCAGTCACTTTCTAACATTGTATTGACAGGAATGTGTTTTGGTAGAATCTTCCTGGGGGTTAATTTATAATCTGTTTCAGAAGCCATAAAACTGTTCATACCCTTTATCACAGCAATTTCACTTCTAGGAGTGTGTCCTCAAGATATGATTGGAGAAGCATAAAGAAAGTATGTTTTTAGGATTTTTAACTCAGTGTTGTTTATCATACCCAGAGAAAAACCAGAAACAATGTAAGAGTTACCAATAGCTCTTAGTCATAGTTTAAAATACCCAACAATAAAAGACTGTTTCAATAAATAATGATTTATCCATATGATAGTGTATTATGCAGCCATTACAAATATTTTTGAAAGATATTTTTTTAAGGTATCTCATGGAAAATGCTCATAAGACAATTTGGGCCTTAGAAGAGCAGGACACAAAACGATGTGTATATGTGACCACAACTTACTGGCAGCACAATGATTTGGGCTCACACCTATTCAGTGCCCTGTACACACGAGGCATTATACCACCTGATCTTCGTACAACGCTATAAAGGAGGTGATCTTATTATCTCCATTTTGCCAACGAGGAACCTGGGGTTAAGTAACTGGCTGAGAGCAGCAACTAGAAAGAAGCAAGGCCAAAGACTAAAGTCTGAGGTGGTGTCACTGAGAACCCAGCCAGGGTGGGAGAAGGACAGTACCTCGGAAACGTCCCTGGTGATAGGATTAAGGTCCTTGTATCAGTAGATGAACACTTCAGTTTTCAGGGGCTCAGCACGAAAATCTTGGAGGTCTTCTTGATTCCCCTCTTTTACACCCCACATCTGGTCCCTCAGCAGGGCCTCCTATTAGCCTTAACTTCAAAATAAGCTCAGAATCTGGACTCTTCTCACCTTCTCCACCACGGCCACCTGGAGCCTCCGACCTAGTTTTCCTTGCCCCCCATACCCAGAATACCATGTGGTATCGCACGGTTGCCTGGTGCTGGTAGGAAGATGGGGTTGTTTAGGATCTCAGTGATATTTTTATCATGCTTAGGAGGAGAGTGATACTTGTGTCATCAAAAAAAATTTTAAATAGGAGATTGTGCAGCCTCCCGTCTCCACCCCCCCAACAGCCTCAGGCTCCCCAGATGAGTGGCTGCTACCCTAATTCTTGGCCCTTCACCCTCAGGTCTCTGCCCACCTGGAAGCTTTGGAAGCACCTCACAGAAGGTGACCTACGGGCACCCTGCTGCGGGCCGTCAGGACCTTCCCACCTTGAAGGCCCAACCTGCAGGCCCCAACAAGCTTGTCTGGTTGCTTTTTACTGTCCTGGTCTCAGTTTCCTTCCTGTTCATTGTCTGTCAGAGGAGGGGATCTGGCAGGCTCAGGGGCTTTGAAGTTAATGGCTGCTTTTATTTCCTCCTCCTGGAGTCTGGGTTGTTCTGAGGGTCTTGCTCCATTGTTCCCCACAGACTCCTAGTCAGTCTGGGAGGCTCCTTACCACACACCTATTCCAGAGCTCATAAACTAGGGCTGATGGGGGGTGTGGCCACATGGCAATTTTTTTTTTTTTAAGCCAGTGTTTTAAAAATTAAGCAATATCTCAATTTCTTCTTTCTTTTGAAAAATCTTACAGTCTGGCAATGACACGCCCAAATTCTGGAGCTGGAACAATCAGAGGGTGTTGAAGGGGCCTCTTGCTTTGGATGTGCCACAGGCTCTGGCTTCACAGCAGCCCCCCACTCTATACTGTTTCCCTGCACCTCCCTGGCCCTCTGCTCTCGACCCTCACAGAGAGAAAGACTTCTCTATCCCCATCCCCCCATCTCTCTTTCTATGTGTGTTGGCGGTGGGGGAGGGGGGGGGCGGAGGGGGTTCAGGAAAGGCAGACCAGGAGAGCTATGAGCCTTTCTTCTCAGCAAGCTTCTTTCACTTAAACATTGTCTTCCTGATCTCATAATGCCCCTAGGTCTTTGCCTCCCCCCACCCACAATCCCATTCCATCCCTTCCTTTGATAGAAGGAGAAACTGATGTCCATGGGAAGAAGGCTGTTTATCAAGTCCCCACAATGAGTTTACACAGTGCTTTCTTCAGGGTCTGAAGAGCAACATTCTAGGAAGCTTCTAGCATGTTTGCTGCTATTCTGAATGACAAATATTAGGGAGCTGTCTGTACTTTCCCTCGTGTTTCTTCTTTTCACAGCCGTGACAGTTTTAAGGAAAGAGTAGTTCCTGCCTTTTACTAATAGGAATAATGAGGCTCAAAGAGCATAAATGTCCACAGTCGCAGAACTTACTGGGTCTCATGTGAAAAATGGGGACAGTAACTCCTCAACCTGAAGTCTCAGCCAGGTGATTCCTTCAGGCCCCATTAGCTCGGCTATCTCTATGTCCCTCATTTATGTACTAATTCAGTAAACCTGAATTGACCACCTCCTTTATTTTTTTATAAAGATTTTACTTATTTATTTGAGAGAGAGGGCACAAGGGGGGGGCAAAGGGAGGGGGAGAAGCAGACTTCCCGCTGAGCAGGGCGCCCAACACCAGTGGTGGTGGCCTACGCCGGGGGCTCAATCCCAGGACCCCAGATCATGACCTGAGCCAAAGGCAGACACTCGACTAAATCACCCAGGCGCCCAACCACCTCCTTTAAATCAGGCACTGTGATTATTGTCTTCAAGGAGCCTACACTGTGTGAGGGGAAATAATAATACTGAGGAGAAAGAGGGAAAATTTTTCCCCAAGTGTTGCCCATGGAGGGGGAGGGGTGAGTTCAGATTAAGTGATACAGTTTAGAATATCTTTGGGAGAAAACATAAATAGGTGTCTTAGTCCACTTGGGGCGCTAAAACACCATACCACAGACTGGGTCGCTTATAAATGACAGGAGTTTAATTCTCACAAGTTCTGGAGGCTGGGAACACAGATCAAGATGGTCCCAGTATGGTCAAGTTCTGTTGAAAGTGTTCTTCCTGGTTCATAGCCAGCACCCTCTTGCTGTGCCGTCACATGGTGGAAGGGGCTAGGGAGCTCCCAGGGGCCTCTAATCCACTCATAAGGGCTCCACCCTCATGACCTAATCACCAAAGACCCCACCTCCTAATACCAACGTACAAATTTGGGGGTGACACAAACATTCAGACCATAGCAGTGGATTTCCTCTGGAGTAGACTTCAGAGGGGACAGAGGTGGAAGCTGGGTAAGTGACACAATGTGCAGGACCTCGTGCGAAATGAAAATAGGGGGCCCCGGGTTTATAATGCAGAAATGTGCTGTTAAGGGTAGTAAAATATGAAGGTTTCTCCTTTCTCCTGCCATCTCTCAACTTGTCATGGGTTTTCTTAGTTGCTATTTAATGTTCTAAATAAAAAAATTTTAAATATTAACATGAGTTTTACTATTCATCTTTATATTGTGAAATGTCACCTTTTGATGTAAAAATAAGAGTATTTAACTCATATGTAGGATCCCTGAAATTACACAATCCATGTTTGATAGCTCATTTGTGCACGGGTATTTAGTTCCTACAATAATGGTAGAAATGCTGCAAAAAGTCAACTCAATGGTTCTTAATTTCACTTTTTTTTCTTTTTTTGTTCTGTTTCGTTTTTGTTTTTTAATAAAAACTATCTATTTAAGGTGTACAACATGATGTTTTAATATATATGTATACACACATAGTGAAATGATTACTGCAGTCAAGCTAATTAACATATTCATCTCCTCACATAGTTACCTTTTTTTTTTTTTGGTGGTGAGAACACCTGAGATCTATTGTCTTGCCGAATTTCCAATATACAATACAGTGAGTATTGACTACAATCATTGTACTGTACTTTAGATCTCTAAAACTTATCCATCCTATATAACTGCAACTTTGTACACTTTGACCAACATCTTCCCATTTTCCCCACCTCCCTGCCCCTGGTAACCACTATTCTATTCTCTGCTTCTATGAATTGGACGTTTTTAGATTGCACATATAAATGATACCACGTAGTTACTTGGCCCTCTGTAACTGGCTCACTTCACTTTGCATAATGCCCTCCAGGTTTATCCATGTTGCTGTATACGGCAACATCTCCTTTTTTAAGGCTGAATAAAATTCCATTGTGTGTGTGTGTGTGCACGTGTGTGCGTGCACCCTACAATTTCTTTATCCATTCACCCAGCTACAGACATTTAGGTTGTTCCCATGTCTTGGCTATTGTGAGTAACGTGGCAATGAACTTCTTGAGGTGTGTCCGTCTTGTGCTCGCTTCGGCAGCACATATACTAAAATTGAGGTGTGTCCATCTTATCAATACTTTACCTTTGGCTGACTGATGACTAAGGAATGGCAAAAAGGAAAAGGAATGATGGGTTGCCCTGTCTTTTCCTTTTCAACAGTGTCATAATATGTGGTTGCCTAATACAAGGAAGCAACACCAATAAGAAAGGATATGAGAGAGATCCTTGGTCATTCTTGTTTCTTAGAACGCTACTGCCTTCTGTTATAGGTTGAATTGTGTCCCTCCAACAAGAGATGTTGACATCCTAACACCCGATATGTCAGAATGTGACCTTATTTGGAAATAGGGTCAATCCAGATGGAGTTAAGATGAGACCCAGTAAGGTCTCAATCCTGTATCCCTGCCTGGTGTCCTTTAAGAAAACTGTGAAGGTGGGGGCAGAGATGGCATTTATGCAGCTGCAGGACAAGGGACACAAAGGACAGACGGCCACCACCAGAAGCTGGAGGAGGCAAGGAAAGATCCTACCCAGCGTCTCAGAGGGAGCACGGCCTTGCTGACACCTTGATTTCAGACTTCTAGTCTCCAGAACTAGAGAGAATACATTTTTGTTGTTTTAAGCCACCCAGTATGTGTACTTTGTTACAGCATCCCTAGGACACTGCTATACCTTCTTTCTGGGTTCAGAGCAAGTTCTAGTTCAAGTGGAAAGCATGGCCTCTCGGGGGTGCATCCAGGAACTCCCATGCCTAGTAGGTCCACTGGACTTCTGTGCTCATGGGACATGGAGAATATCATATGCGAAGGGTGGCAAGGAACAGCAGACAAGGCTCCTCAGCTCGTGTGCATGCTCCACTGTCCCCTTCATTTACAAACACCGCTTCGAAGATCAAACTCAAGAATTTCCAGTGGTGACGGGAGAGCATTAAACCAAGCACAAGGCCCTTCTGAGCACAGGCCTGTGCAACTGCATAGGTCATACACGTGTGAACTGGCCCCCAAGGGGAGGGAGATTTATTTTTTGATCTTTTACCTTTCTTTTTTAATTAAAAAAAGTAATATGGGCCAGCTTTCCAAATGTCCTAGGTTTTGAGCTCTGTTTGCAAAATGCTGCCTTTTTATTCTTCCTGCCCAGCTCTCAGACCTACTCTGTAGAGTTGTATCTCAAGAATTTCTAGTTAAGGACCAGAAAGGATTTGGCCAACGTTCTTCTGACTATGTACAGCACACAGCTAGGAACAGTTTGAAAGCGTTGGCGTGGTTTCTGGTTAAAGACCAAAGTGGTAAGTAAACAAGGCTTATGTCTCTAGGTTTATGGTCCAGATGTCTTCCTTCTGTCCCTATAAACAGAGCCAGCCTTCATGAGTTGGGTCCTAAACGAAACAAAGCAAACCATTAAGACCCAAAGGAAACGCTACTCAAAGTATATGCTTATCTTCCCCTGAAAAGCTGAGTGCTTGAAGAATTTGTATCACTGACTCGCCTGCCACCGCAGGGTGGTCATGACAGCAAAAGGCTGGAAACAACCTAAATGTCCAGCAGAAAAAGACTGGTTGCACGTCTCATGATGGATCCATTCTCTGGGACACGGGGTAACGGTGCGGCTCTGCGACCACAGCCGTGGAACCAAAAGGAAATAACAAGGTGCAGAGGGATGTGGACCATATGCTGTCATTCATGTACGAGGAAAAAGGCAGAAATGTCTACGTTATTAAATGCACAGATCACTTCTGGAAGGAAACATAAGGCACCGGTTTTCCTTGCGGAGGAGAATGAGCCCTGGGACCAGGGTGCGAAGACACACATTTCACCATATATATTTGTGGTGTGAGAGTTTGTATCCTATGAAAAAGGAGAGAAAAAGAAAAGTTAAAGTGAGAATCTGATAATATTAGATTGACTTGTCCTCTGAGGAAGATGGGAAAGGTCAGAGAAATTTTCTTTTTCCTGATTTTATACATGGGCAAGTTGTAGGTAGGTAGGGTAGTCTTGCCTGAATCTTTGGCTCCCAGCCTGTGAGCCTCAGAGACTGGGGGTGGAAGGGTGTTAATTGGCTCATAGTGAGCCCTTGATAAAGGTTTGATTTTGAATGAATGAATGAATGAGTGAGTGAACCAATGAATACTTCTTGGCTTGGGTGGGGTGTAGTGGTGCGGAGAGTTCCTCTGCTGGCCACGGGAGGAAGCTTCTGCTGTTAAGGGCACTGACGTCATTTCTACCCGTGGACAGTGACTCACCACCCAAACCATCAGTGCAATGGTCTCAGGAGACGAGAGTCTCCTGAGAACGATACACAAAGGACAGCAGAGTATGCATGATTTTTAGAATCCTCTTAAAATCGCGCCTGGAGAAAAGCCAAGTTTCTGCCTCCCTCTGTCATCCGTCAGAACTCCCGATAACAGACAGCTGAAGTTTAGGAAAAGAGGAGTCCAGATTGGTGAATTATAAAGACCTTTCCTCCTTTGGTGAACCCTGCACAGAGAGGTGATAATACTGCTATGAGGAATGAAGAAGAACAGCAACAGGAACAGAAAGCAAAACAATACTTTGAACTGTTATTCAGTGGAGGCCCCTCTAGTAAGTAAGTGATTAAAAAAATAATAATAATAACATGGATGTGGTGCTTGGGTGGCTCAGTCGGCTAAGCATCTGCCTTTGGCTCAGGCCATGATCTTGGGATCTTAGGATCTTGGGATTGAGTCCCGCATGGGGCTCCCTGCTCAGCGGGGAGTCTGCTTCTCCTGCTTCTCCCTCTGCCATTCCATAGCTCATTTTCTCTCTCTCAAATAAACAAATAAAATCTTTAAAAAAAAAAAAAAAGCATTGACTTTTTTTCTGATTATAAAAGTAATGCATGTTTCTTGTAGAAAACTTAGAAAATACAGATATCCTAGAATAAAAAGTAAACGAAAATTTCCCATAATCCTACCACTCTGATTACAGTTAATATTTTTATGGATAGTCTTCAGTTTCTTTTGCATATGTACTTAACCAGTCCCTGTTCTAATAGTTCACCATAATAAAAAAAAAAAATGTGATGAAACCCCTATAAAGAAATCTTTGTACTCATCTGCTTATTTTTTTTAAATAAATTTCCAGGGATGCCTGGGTGGCTCAGGCAGCGAATCTTCTGCCTTCGGCTCAGATCATGATCCCAGGGTCCTGGGATGGAGCCCTGCATCAGGCTCCCTGCTCATTGGGGAGCCTGCTTCTCCCTCTGCCTGCCGCTCCACCTGCTTGTGCTCTCTCTCTCTCTGACAGATAAATAAAGTCAATAAATAAATAAATGACTGAATAAATAAATAAATAAATTTCCAGAAGTGGAATAGTTAGATCAACGGATACATTTAAATTTTTTTTGTTATATCTTTTAGTAAGATGGTATTAATTTATATTCCCAACAATACTTACATTTGTTAACCTTATGTGTTATGTTTTTAAAAATCCTCAACAAGGATGTACTGCACTTTCTAAAAAATTTTTAAAAAATTTTTTTAAAGATTTTATTTACTTGAGAGACAGAGTAAGGGAGAGACAGTGAGAGAGACAGTGAGCACGCACAAGCTGGGGAAGAGGCAGAGGAAGGGAGAAGCAGGCTACCCACTGAGCAGGGAGCCCAATGTAGGGCTTGATCCCAGGACCCTGGGATCATGACCTGAGCCAAAGGCAGATGCTTAACCGACTGAGCCACCCAGGAACCCCTAAAAAAGTTTTTTGTATGTCTTTGCTAGTGAGTATGAACATTTTCAAAATGATACTAATCCATTTGAATTTCTTCTTTCATGGCGTGCCTGTTCATCCATTTCTGAATTTTGGTGTTAGTGTTTTATGTAGTATTGATTTACACGAGGTCCAGATAGTAAGACAAACTTATGTCACATTTGTTAAAAACATTTTCTCCAATTGGTCATTTGCCTTTTCAATGATACTCGGTATGTCCAAGTCTTGCACATTCATTCAAATATATATACTCATTCTTTGGTTTTTCCTGCGCTTTGTATCTGGGCTTTCTCCTCTGAAATATTTCACTTATGTTTTCTCTTAATTGACTTGTAATTTTGTTGTTGTTGTTTGTAGTTCTTTGGGCTTGATAAAGCTAATTTATAGATAGGGACCCATAAAATGGAAGCCACCCTAATGACCTGTCCCACATCACAAATCTAAACCTAAGACAGACTGCGCTTTTCTGGAAACACCTGGCAAAGAAACCTAACGTACACCAATCACGAATCTCCAAATTAGCTTTAGCTAGTTTACCTTACCTTAGAAAACAGGACCTGCTAGCCTTATAAGGAAATCCCCAACCTCCTACCTAGCCAATCATGCCCTGCTTCTGTATCGCCTTTTCTAACATTCTGTAAAACTTGCTCTTGCCCAAAATCCCTCTAGAAGACCACTCCACTGCTGGTGAGGCTGTATTCCCCCAATCCACGGACTGTCTTCCCTTGAATAAAAAGGACGTCAAATTTGTTACTATATTGTTTTAGTTTTGTCATTTCACAGGTTGTTATGTTTATTTTGGTGATGGTTTAAATAAATCTCTAGGGGCACCTGAGTGGCTCAGTCGTTAAGCGTCTGCCTTCAGCTCAGGTCATGGTCCCAGGGTCCTGGGATCAAGCCCCACGTCGGGCTCCCTGCTCGGCGGGAAGCCTGCTTCTCCCTCTCCCACTCCCCCTGCTTGTGTTCCGTCTCTCTCTGCCAAATAAATATATAAAATCTTTAAATAAATAAATCTCTAGGTTTTTTTCCTTCAATTAACTAATTTCCCCAGCCTAAATTATTGAAGAAATTATCCTTTTTCCCACAAAAGTGAAATGCCACATTGATCCTAAGGTTAATATTTAAGTATCTTGTATACGTCTCTAGGCTTCAATTATTCCACTGATGCTTATCCACCCATTGTTGTATCAACACCACACTATTACAATTACAGCTTGGCAATATGTTCTAAGATTTGGTAATGCAGGTCTATCCTCCACTTTTAAAATATAAAAAGCTTAGGTTTTCTCACAGATATTCTTCCATTTGAGTGTTAGAAAAAGTGTTATGTTTCATCCCTCACCCACCCCTATCTATCTGCAATCATTAGAATTTTTTTTTAAAGATTTTATTTATTTATTTGACAGAGAGAGACACAGCGAGAGAGGGAACACAAGCAGGGGGAGTGGGAGAAGCAGGCTTCCCGCGGAGCAGGGAGCCCGATGCAGGGCTCGATGCAGGGCTCGATCCCAGGACCCTGGGATCATGACCTGAGCCGAAGGCAGACGCTTAACGACTGAGCCACCCAGGCGCCCCGCAATCATTAGAATTTTATTAAAAGAGCTAATTGATGGGCGCCTGGGTGGCTCAGTTGCTTGAGCATCAGACTCACGATCTCAGCTCAGGCCTTCATTTCAAGGTTCTGAGCTCAAGCCCCACAGTTGGCTCCACGCTGGGCAGGGAGCCCATTTAAAAAAAAAAAAATTTGAGTAAAGTTGGTATTTTCACCTCCTTCTATTTCTTCAAGGCTTTCTTATTGTTTCAACTTTTGTAATTTCTTCATTAAGAGCCTGCACTTAACAGTAAATTTATTCCTAGGTATTTTACACTTTTACAAGAATATATATATGTATGTATATATATATATATTCTGTTAAAACTGCTCTTTAAGCTCCAATTGAAGCTTATCAAAGCTGACTTAAAAAATTTTTTTCCAGGTGGGTATGTGCTTGCAGGAAATCAGTCAGAAACTAAAGGCTCTTTAGTCGTGGCTATTTATTGAGTGTTCTTTGTATATCTGACATGGCGATTATTCTTTTACACGAATTATCTTATTTAATAATACAATATCTCCAGCAGGCTGCTGCAATTTTTGTTCCCATTTTATACAAGAAGGTTCCCAGGCTTAGAGCGAGTGAGGAACTTGGCAAAAATCATCCAGTTTGTAGGTGGATTGGAAACAGATCTGTGACTCTCCGAAAGTATCACAAAAACCCAATCAGCCAAGAGGACAGCCCACTGATGTGCCAATAGACCAGCTGATTCAAGGGAGTGCCTTTCCGAAAACAATCAGCTGAATTAAAATGACAATGCTTTCCAGCCACCGGACCCTTCCAAAAGACCGGTTTTCCTCCAACCTAAGACGAGATCTACACTCTGCGGGAACACAATAAATACCAGTTCATTTACTGATCCCCCTTTAGAATGAAGGACTCGTGGGTAACCAAGAGTGGCTTTTCTCGAGCTTTCGTGGGAACTGTCCGTTTGGAAATCTACCTCCCCATACTAGGACAAGTTTAAAAAGAAAGGAAAAACAGGTGAAACCTACGTAAGATTGGCTACAGCAGCGCAGGCGGGAGACAGAACTTTCTGGGGGCATCCTGCCCGCGCGTTTCACGCGTGGTTGCGCGCAGGTGGCGCTGCGGTCCCTGCGCTCCCCGCGCAAGCCCGCGAGGCGCCCAGGAGGCCACCCAGAGTCTCCGCGAAGGTGAGAGGAAGCTTTTCCACCCAGGCGGGGGAGGAGAGCGGGCAGGAAGCGGAGCCAACACTGGTGAAAGAAAGGACTCCAATTCCCAGGCCCCCGCCCCGCGGGGTGCGGGCCGGCGGCGCATGCGCGACGCCCGGCCCCCAATTCCCCCAGTGAGGGAGGGAGGCCCCCGGCGGCCGGGAGGCTGCGAGCCGCGGCGGGACCCGAGCGCACACAGGGGCGCGGCGGCGGCGGCGGCGGCGGAGGCGGCGGCGGGGGCGAGCGGGGCTGCGGAAGCGGCCGTCGAGAGCGTGGAGCGCCCCGCTCGTTCGCCCAGACGCGTGCAGGCACCCGAGGGCACCGCCGGCTCGGCCCTGATAGGGGCCTGGCGCCCGCAGCCCCCCACGCCCGAAGAGGGATGCGTGAGTTTGGCCCCGGCTCTAGGGCAGGATGTGGGAGCAGGACAAAGGCTGGGCGGCGGGGGAGGAGTTGGGGACGGCGAGCCGGTGGCCGCTGCCGGAGCCCCAGCCTCGGGCGACCTAGCGGAGTCGACAACTTTCCCTGCAACTTTTGCAAAAAGGAAGATAAAAATTCGGCCAGTTGTTGCACAGCTCCAGGTCGCCCCGGCTCCCGCGAGCAGAGGGCAGAGGGGCACCGCACCCTCGCCGGGACCGGAGACGACCACCGGCTCCGCCAAGCAGGGCAGGAAGGGGCGCCCGTTCGGGCCCCAGCCGGGGACGAGCGAGGGTAAGGGTGCCGGGGGTCGGAGCCCGGGGGCGTGCTGCGGCTGCTCAAGTTGCCGTGTCTACGCAGGGTGCGCCCTGAGAGCCCGGTAGCGTCGAATCGCTGCGCTGCATACCCGATGATGGATGAACCGTGGTGGGAAGGGCGCGTCGCCTCGGACGTCCACTGCACCCTTCGCGAGAAGGTCAGTTCCTCCCCGGCCGCGGTCGTGGGGCTGGGCATTTGATTGGGTCTCGATTCGATATCCTCTGGTCGTCCCGCGTAGGTACTCGAAACTACCGGCGCCTTGCTTTCTTCCTGCCCTTACCCTTCTCCCGGAGTGTCGTGGGGGAGACACTGGAGGTTGGGAGCTTTAACTGGTTTTACTTATTAGGAACCCAGACAGCTAAACGGAGATAGTCACTGCACTACTTAAAGCTGTATTTCCCATAGTGTTGACACCTGAGATGAATTTAAATAGTACATTTAAAAAAAGATTGTGCATTTATTTTATTGTGAAATTTAAAAATGCATATCTAGCAAGCTCTGCATAGGATAAATGATGCTGATTCTCATTGACTGTAATGATGTAGCAGCTTAAGATAGAAAAAGTTGTGACTCGATATAAAGAAAAGTTAGGTAAATGAAAGTACATGGAATATATAGTTATGCCCCCCTCAAAAAAAAAAATCGCTGGGATGGGACTGAATAAAATTTAACTAGTCTATAGGGGTGCCTGGGTGGCTCAGTTGGTTAAGCGACTGCCTTCGGCTCAGGTCATGATCCTGGAGTCTCGGGATCGAGTCCCGACCCGCATCGGGCTCCCTGCTCAGCGGGGAGTCTGCTTCTCCCTCTGACCCTCCCCCCTCTCATGCTCTCTGTCTCTCATTCTCTCTCTCTCAAATAAAATGAATAAAATCTTAAAAAAAAAATTTAACTAGTCTAAGTGAGAGGCTACAAAACTGGGAGGATGTGGGGAAAAACAAACACTCCCCTGTCCCCTGCCAGTTTGCCTCTGGGGGTGGCCGATACGTGATCCCTACACTCACTCCGCTCACCTTAAAGAGAGAAGTGCTGGTGGGCGCTGAGAAGGTAGAACCTCCAAGAAGGTTGGTGGCATGGCCTGTGTGTCTCACCTGCTTCTGGGCTGAGACTGGGAAGGGTGGTTTGGGAAACAGGTGTGAAATAGAATGTATTGGTTTTCCTTCCTTCCTTCCTTTTTTTTTTTTTTTTAAGATTTTATTTATTTATTTGAGAGAGAGCAGAGGGAGGGGGAGAGGGAGAGGCAGGCTCCCCCTGTGAACAGGGAGCCTGACTCGGGGCTGGATCCGAGGACCATACGATCATGACCCAAGCAGAAGGCAGATGCTTAACCGACTGAGCCACCCAGGCGCCCCTTGTGTATTGGTTTTCTAGGGCTGCTGTGACAAGGGGACTTAAAACAACAAGAAATGTGTTCTCTCACAATTCTGGAGGCTAGAAGTCTAGAATCGAGGTGTTGGCAGGGCCATCCTAATTCTTGGCACCCCTTGGCTTGGAGATGCATCATTCCAAACTCTGAGTTGGTTGTCACAGGGCGTTCTGTGTGTCTGTCTTGTTTTCTCTCCTTATGAGAACACCAGCCATTGGAATAGGGTCTACTTGAATCCAGTATGGTCTCATCTTAACTAATTACATCTGAAAAGACCGTTTCCAAAGAGGGTCACCTTCAGAGATTCTAGGTAGACATGAATTTGGGGGCACGGGTGGATACTATTCAGCCCAACGTGGGGAGGGAGAGGCCTTCCTAGGGGGGTACTTGGGTCCCTACACAGACAGGTCCCACATCCAGTGCATTTGTACCTAGTGTCTATGGAGTTCTGCTTAAAAAGTCACCAGCTCTTCAGGGTTTTTTTTCCCCTCATCAGGGAGTAGCTGTCTTCCAACCGTATTACTATTATTATTTTCCTGTACCTACTAGTCTACCTCTGTCTTGCATTGGTTTCCCAGGCCATAGCTTTTTTCTGCTTCCTTTGGTCCTCTCCCGGGGGAGCAGAATGGCCAACATGCAGCCCGTTCTGGTCATCTAGAGAAGGAATGTAGGTCTTGGTGTTCAGTTAGAAAGCAAACCAGGCAGTCTAGGCTTGGTTCTTTTCTGGGTAGTGGCTAAATGAAGTAGAGAGAACTGCCATGGCAACTCGGCTTCCTTGGTTCTCATAGGCTTGAGTGTTGTCCGTTCTGCTCAGAGCTCAGGAGCAATGACTGTGACCTGATTTGCCCCTTTCATGCAGGAAGGCTGTCTGAGAGCAGTATAAACTGAACGAGTTCAGGTACCTGAGAATCCCCCATCTTTTATCCAAGCGTTCCAGCCACTCAGGGCAGCAGGGGCAGGTAGTCCCCCACTAATTGTGCCTCAGCCACACCACAGTGCCATCCGTGGTAGTTTCTTACGGGCTGCCCACCTCAGGGGGAGGAGAGGTTGGCCCGGGTTTTACAGGTTAGAAATAGAAACCTCTCCCCGGGGGTTGATGCCCGGGGTCTTATCTCAGGTTCCTTTGGCTATAGTGTCCTGCCTTCCCAATATATTAACTATTTTTCTGCTTTATTTCTTCTTTCTGTTCAAAGAAGCAGATGCCCCTCGAGACAAGTTGGCTTTATGGAGAGTTTTCAGAGAAAAGTGAGGACTAGGGGGAATCCAGACCAGCCTCACCTTTCTTAAGGAATGAGGGGCTGGCCTTTCATTTTCCCCAGAGTAATTTTGTAGTAAACATCTATCCCAGTAATACATTTCTAACCCTGTAGGACAACTTCCTAAGTGTCTGGCACACAGTCGACCTTCCTTGTTTGTCAAATGTTGCCAGATGAACACAGAGCATGTTTGCATGTGTGCTGTGGAATTGTCAATCATTGAACCAGGAGTGGTTCTGCTCCCTGGTTTGATGCAGGAAGCAAGGCTGGATCAGAGAGATAACGGGAGCCCCACTTTGTCAGATGTGCGATTCCAGAATAGTGTTATACTATTCGTGTGTAAAATGTGACACCGTGGAAGTGAACTGTGGTGTTGGATGCAGACTAGTTACGGCGGTCAAACTCAGAGCCGCTTGTTTAGTCTCTAAACTTTGAACCTGGCCGCCATTGTCCATTCTTTCCACTACCACCAGAACTTAGATCGTGTCAGTTCCCTGCCTAAAAGACCTCCAGTGTCCTCCCATTGCATTCACAACTACCTGTGCCCGTGGTACCTGACACAGTTGGGCCCGGGCCTGCTCTCCTACCTTGTCTCCCACTCCTTCCCACACTGACCTCCTTTCTCTTCCTTGAATGAGTCAAGCTTATTTTGTGTCTCAGGGCCTTTGCACTGGCTGCTCCCTCTATTTGAAGTCTGCATTCCTCTATTCCTCTGTGTCTCTCCATCAAATCATCCTGTTTTGTTTCCTTTGTAATATTTACCAGTATCTGGATTTATTTCCTGTTGATGATCTTTTCCCTTCTGCTAGAATGGATGCTCTGCAAGAATCGGCCAGTGTCAGTCCTGTTCAGTGCCGGGTGTCAGTGTCCAGAATAGAGCCTCTCTGATCTGAGCGGAGTTGTGAAAAGAATGAATCTCCTTTAGTTTCTTCTTCTGTAACCCAGGCAGGCGGGTATTTTATAGGAATGTTAGGAGTGACTTGAGGACTTAAGAACTGTGGGAGATATGTCACGTGACAGGCCTTGTGCCTTTCCACTTAATGATTGTTAAATATGAGGCCGAATGTGAAACCGAGAATCACTTTCATGTAGTGTGTGGTCAGAGTAAGGCTTGGGGTTTGTGTTCACCCTCGGAAGGCTTCATTAAGTCTGACAGGTAATCCTTATTAAGAAAGGCATCATTATCCCATTGGGCTATTGGATGGTAGAGGGTTGAGGCTGAGAAAGGCATCAGTTTGCCAAAAGTCACGTCCCTGGGACCCAGCAGCTAGACACTGTCAGCAAAATCTAAGCAGCTAGCCTAAAGCATCCTGACTGTGATGGGGAGAATGGAACCTTCCTCCCGCCCACATCGCTCTACTTTTATCCCATGCTCAGCCTTAAATTGCTGCCTTCATCATCCTTCCTGGCCTTGCTTCTGCTGGAACTGACCTAGAATCCCTTTCTCCCAACTACTTCCTTCTGGGGGTGGGGCTGCCAGCCAGTACAGGGGAGTCAGGTTTCTTACTTGTAACACCTGTGCCCTTGAACTTCTTCAGTGAACATGAGGTGGGGAGCAGATCCTCACCAGGCCAGTGGTGACAGTGAGGCTGTTGGTGATATTTCCCCATTACCAGGTGTATGTCCCCATGAGTATCCAGATTAAAGCTGAGAGCCCATTAAAACCTGGGGCGCCTGGGTGGCTCAGTTGGTTAAGCATCTGCTTTTGGCTCAGGTCATGATCTTGAGGTCCTGGGATCGAGTCCCGCATTGGGCTCCCTGCTTGTGCTCTCTCTCTCACTCTCAAATAAATAAAATCTTTAAAAAAAAAAAACTGAGAGCCACCTTTTCTTTTTCCCCCAAAAGAGGAACCCACCTTAAGTTTAAAATTAGCTTTAAATGGGGCGCCTGGGTGGCTCAGTCGTTAAGCGTCTGCCTTCGGCTCAGGTCATGGTCCCAGGATCCTGGGATCAAGCCCTGCATCGGGCTCCCTGCTCCGAGGGAAGCCTGCTTCTCCCTCTCCCACTCCCCCTGCTTGTGTTCCCTCTCTCGCTGTGTCTCTCTCTCTGCCAAATAAATAAATAAAATCTTTAAAAAAAAATAGCTTTAAAATAAGTTTAAAAATTTAAGACCCCACCCTCCCAAAGCCATGTTGATAAGCCCTACTTGGCATGATCTGGTAGCTTTATCTTCCGGGGCCCTGGGGAGCCTGCGTGTCAGAGGCTCCCTCCTTCATCCTGTTCACCTCATCCTAGGATCGGGGTCATGGGATATCTCGGAGGTCTTCTTGGCCTGCCGAGATCTGCAGGGCAATCAGCCTCCTTCCTGAAGCTTGCTTTCTTTGCACACTCAGAGAACTTTACGTGTGTGAGACCACGTTTCTTGAACCCGTAGACTGATAGAGGACATTTTTACTGATTTGTGACTGAATTTATACAAAGATCTTCCTACACACCATCAACAAAAATGACATTTAGTGATGATAACGTTGGCAGTTACTGTTGATTGAGTACTTACTGTTTCAGGCGGTGTGCCGAGCGTGCCCGCCCCCCATGCGTTGACCCCTAATGCTGGCTTTGACCTTGTTTTACAGATGGGAAACTACAAGACTCAGAGGGTGTAACTCTGTTGAGAGCAAACAGATCATTGTATCAGAGCTTGAACATAAATTCATTTGCAAAAACATCCATTGTAACAAAGATTGGAGATCTGTGGCAGGGGACCATCAAGGCTGTACCATCCATGGCACTGTAGGCTCTGGGTCTCAGTCTGTGTTACGATGACTCTCCAAGTTGGGTTTTCTTTAAACCACCCCGAGAAGCTAGCGGTCCCAGGCTCTGGCCTTGCCCTGGGCTTTGGAAGAGCCTTCCTTATTTGGTCCTGGTACCTCAGCTGTGTGTGGTGCTTCTCACCCTGAAGCGATTTGGCCTCCGGTGTTGTGTGTCCCTGGGATGGACATGATGGTGTTCTAACTTGTCAGGGCAGGGGAGGGACGCTTCCAGGCCTTCTCTTACCCGAACTCTGACAGCTGGAGGTGGTAGAATCTCACCCCAGCTCAGTCCCCTGCCCCTGGGTTAAAGCCACATCATTTTCTAGTGGCTTCCAAAGCTTTCACGTCCTTTTATTTGTCTCTTCCAATATCAGTGTTTTTTCTTCTCACTCTTCTCCCTAAATTCCTTAAACTTCCCCACTGCAAGGCTGACCATTTGACTCTTTATAGAAAGTGTTGATCCAAGTCCATGCTCCACAGTTTGCCTAGATTGAGCCCTAACTGGTTTTTCTGTTCTCCCCTTTTGGGTTTCTGCACACCCAGGGGACAGTTCTTCCCAAACCATGAGACCAAACTGGATCTACCGATAAGAAGATGTTTTAGATACTGGCCACAGGACATGTCTGCCCAGCTTAGTTCCAGAATGTGTCACTTAAGCCTATCAGACCCCAATGGCTGGTTTTGACAAACCCTTACCCACCAACAGGGCTGCCTTATGGTTGTGGTCTTCAAGGGAGACCCTAAGTTGCGGGTCCTCAGGGCCCTTCCTGGAGGGGAAGGTGAGGCTTTTAGTATAAGCAGGGTTTCCTGCAGTCCTGTTGGCACGGGTGATGGGGCTGCCCCCCAGGGTTGTATAGAGAGGACGGAAGACAGATTGAGAAATGGGGTGGGGGGGGCTGGTTGAGACATCATTCATGGTGGCGTCCAGCTTTGAGACTCCCTGACTCCAGGACCCCCACCTGTATTCTGAAGGGAGCTGGGGACAAAACTGACTCAGAACTGGGTGTTTTCTCATGAGCCCCTCTGGTCTCAGATGACCGAAGGTCTCAGTGTGCCCACAACACTCACCGGACACTTGGTCTCAGTGCACCTTACCTGTGGACGAAGCAAATTGCCTTAGAGCCTTCCTTTCATCTGCACATTTGGGTGGTGTGATCCTCGCCCCACCTGCCTCCCACGTGTCCCAGGAGAAAATACATGGGTATGGATGTACTCGGTCAGCTTTTGGGGCCTCTGGATTTGGGGGGAGGGCAGGGGGTTGGCGGGTACCCCGGTTGACTGGGGAAGCCTGTGCCAAGTGAGGGGAGGATGTTTAAGGCTTTGAGCTGGCCCCATGCCTCTACCCTTGACTTGTTCTTTGTCTTCCTAAACCACACAGCCCCTTGGGTAAAGGGAGTGCAGCCAACGATTCTCTGGTGTATCTGAGCACCTGGCAGAAAGAGGTGACACTGGGTCTGCTGTTTTCTCTTTTTGTTTTTTTAAAGTTATTAAACGTAGACACACACACACAGTGGGGTGGGGTTTTTGGTGGTTTTTGTTTTTGTTTTTTGCTTGTTTGTTTATTTAGGAGACTGCAAAAATAAATACAAGCAAACAGAAGAAAGCACAATTCCTCCTACAGTTCCAGCACTTGGAAGTAATGATATTTTGGGTTAGGTTCTTCTCTTCCTTTGTGTGCATGTCATCATGATACATTTTTATTTTGTCTTCTGTGTTTTGTTTTTTTAGTAAAAATGGAAAATATCTTGAGTCAAAACGCTCTGTTCATTTCATAGTTTATCATGCACACATTTCCGTATCATTCTTCTGCACCCAATTCCTGGTTATTGGACACTAGCAAAAAAAAATTAGAAACAAGCAATGGTGCTTATTTAGAATAAGTAATATGAGAACATGGTAACAAAAACTAAGCTATATAAAGGGGTAGATAGTGGGGCGCCTGGGTGGCTCAGTCGGTTAAGCATCTGTCCTCAGCTCAGATCATGATCCTGGGGTCCTGGGATCGAGCCCTACTCAGCAGGGAGTCTGCTTCTCTCTCCCTCTTCCCATCCCCCTGCTCATATTCTCTCTCTCGCTCTCTCACTGTCTGTCTCAAATAAATAAAATCTTTAAAAAAAGGGAGTGGTAGATAGTGAATAGGCCTCCTTCCACCCTGTTTCATTCCCCTAGTTCCATTCCATTTACCCTTTCTAAAAGGTACCGTTGATCCCAGCTTCTTGTCAATACTTCCAGAGTTATTCTGTGCATAAACAAACACACATATGTGTGTGTGTTCTAACACAAGTGTAGTAAAATTTGCACTTTCTTGCACCATTTGATTTTTTTAATGTGTATTTTTAATAATTTAAATATTTTCTATGAAACCAGTGAACAGAAGGGTTCTGTGACCAGAAAGGTTTAGGTTTTTTTTGTCTTTTCTGCTCATTGTAACTATGAAGGAATATAGTAGATGCTTTTATTGAATAAATGGATGGGATATTTCTTTTTGGCCATTTTTTATCTAAAAGTATATATTTTATCTTATAAAATGCCATTGTAGTATACCATAGTTCTGTAAATTAATTTTTTTCTTTCATAACCCTATATACTAAATAACTTATGTCATTAACTATTTTTCTACAATGCCATGCATCATGTTTTATTGTGTGGATACACCAGGATTTGGTTGGCTCATCTCCTTGTTGGATATTTAGGTGGAGCTGCTTATTCATTTTTTAAAATTGAGTTGTAATCTATAGTGCAATGTACAGATCTTAAGTGTGCAGTTTACAGTGCACAGTGAGTTTTGATAAATGTATGCACTCATGTAACTACCACCATATTCAAGATACAGAACATTGCCAGAGCACCTAGCTGGTGTGGCTCTTGATCTCCGAGTCATGGGTTCGAGCCCCACATTAGGTACAGAGATTGTTTAAGTAAATAAGCTTGAGAAAAAAATCTTAAAAAAAAAGATACAGAACACTGCCATCAACCTAGAAAGCTCCCCTGTGCCCCTTCTCAGTCACTCACTCCGCCCTGCTCCCAGCCCCAGGCAGTGATCTGCTATTTGTGGATTGTATTTATCTTTCCTGGAGTTTCGTATAAATGGAGTCACCCGCACGTACTCTTTTCTTTCTGCCTTTTTCTATTTAGCATAATGCGTCTGAGATTCATCTGTGTTGTTGTGTCTATGAGGAGTTTGTTTTTTTCCTGCTGAGTAATATTCCATTTGTTTATGTATGCAACACAACTCTTTCATCCATTTCTCGCTTGTCCTTTGAGGCATTTCTAGTGGACTGTTTGATTATAAATTGCACCGTGGTGGTGATCTAGTCTGTCTGTGCATATGGCCATGAGAATAAATTCCTTAAATAAAATTGTCGGTCATAGGGTAAAATTTTGAGAATTTTGCCTGTCACCACTTAATAAATTCCCAAAAGGTTGCATCTGTTTGCACTTCCACCAGTGGCGTGGGAGAGTGCCTGCTTCCCAACAGCTTTGCAAGACCAAGGTATTGCTTTTTTTAAAAAAAATCAGTGCCCTTTGGATAGGTCAAAGTGGTGTCTCCTGGCTGTGTTTGAAAGGAATGGGAACCCAGGGTGGGAAAAGCACTGGAGGCTGGAGGGCAATGGGAAGGGAACTCTGAATCAATCTCCCAGGACCTGGGGAGCCCCATCTGCATCCCCTCGGTGTGTTGCTCCCAACCCCCAGGTGGCACTTACTTGGAAACTGAATCCTTCCAGATTTGCATTTTCCAGAGGCATTGGCTCCCTTGGAGGTCACAGGAGCAGGCGATGCCAGAACCTGGGCATTCTTTGGGATACAGACAACCACACTGGTACCACGAGCTACTCAGTCCAGAAATGACCATCCAGTGACTTGGGTGGGTGGGCTGGGGGAACAAGAATGGGAGGGGAGGGTCATTAGAAGAGAAGCACCAGGAACTAGATTCAATGACTATAAGGAAAAGTTGGAAAGAACCTAAATGCTCATCAGAAGGGAATTGGTTTTGCTGTGGGGGACCCATTAGATGTGATGGGCCAAGACAGCTTGGCACATAATGACTGCCGATTTTTCTGATCATTGTGAAAAACCCAGACAACTCAGAGCATGTCTGACTCTGGAGTGTACCTCAGTTTGTTTTAACTTTTTATGATAGAGATTTTTAAAGATACACAAAAGTAGAGAGAATAGTAAAGTGAATCCCATGTACCCTCCACCGAGCTTAGTACCTATTTCATCTGTTCCCCAGACAGCATATCATTTACCTATAAATATCTGCTACCAGACTGTTTTTTAATGTAACACCTATGCCATTATCACACCTAACAAAATTAACAACAATTCATTAATATCTATTGTTGTCCAGTCCATATTTAGTTTCTCCATGTGCCTCAAAAATGCCTTTAAAGTTGGTTTATTCAAAACATTATCCAGATAAGGTCCACATATTACATTTCTTAAAAAATTACTCTTGGGGATGCCTGGGTGGCTCAGTCGGTTGAGCGTCTGACTCTTGATTTCAGCTCAGGTCATGATCTCGGGGTTGTGGGATCAACCCCCGCATTGCGCTCTGCACTCAGTGGTGAGTCTGCTTGGGATCCTCTCTCCCTCTCCCTCCCCCCCAAAAAGTAATCTTTTTTTAAAAAATTACTCTTAAGTTTTTTATTCCATGATGGTCTCCCTGCCCGCCCCCATTCCCTTAAAAACATTTTTTTTCCTGTAACATTGCCTTTTGGAGAAACCAGATCATTTGTTCTGATAAATGTCCCCTACGCTTGATTTGGCCTGTTACTTCCTCATGGGATCATTTAACTTGAGTACATGGTTCACAATTTGTTTTCTATACTTCCCTACTCTTGTGGGATTTTAATATGCTGTAACCTGCTTGCTGTTGAGCTGTCAGCTCAAACATCACTTCCTCAGAGAAGCCTTCCCTGACTCCCAGACAAGGTCAGGCATGGTCCCCTTGTTACATTCTCAGACCACCCCATGTTATTCCTTCAGCGCTTAGCACGATTTGTAATTATACAGTTCTTAAAGGGAATATTCGATTTAGAACTGGCTTAACCCCTATAAAGGGCAGGCCCGTGAGGGCAGGCTGGGGCTGTGTCTCTTCAGTTCCGAGCAGAGTGACTACTGCACATCACAGACACCTTATCTGGAGTCTGTGCCCTACAGCCCACACATTGCCTTCCTGGACTTCGCTGTTGAAACAGGCTTATGGGGTAGGTAAGCATGGCTCCCAGTAATCCATCCTGCTGGTAGAGAAAGGGCCTCTGAGAGCTTAAATGCTCAGCCAGGGCTTCCCTCTTAAGTGGAAGAGCTGGGCTTTAAAAACCACGCGATCTGCTGTCCAGAGTCTGACTTAGGACAGGCAGGAGAATTGCAGCCAGCCTTGAAGTCAGTGATGGTGCGACACGAACTTGCCCTCGAGGGACGTGAGAATGCGGGGGCTAGTGGTATAAAGCTGTGGGCTCTGAGTTCATATCTCTTGGTAGTCTGTCCTTTTGTACTCACTTTCTGTTTTGAAATAATATCAAACTTACAGAAGAGTTGCCAGCACGGTACAGCGATTGGGAACATTTTAACACATTCGCATTATCGTTCTCTTCTTCCATCTTTATTTGTTTTTTCTCTGGACCGAGTTGCAGGCATCATACCCCATTATCCCTTAACACTTCAGGGTTTATTTTGCATGGTTACTTTTGAGATTGGCCATGAAGTGGTTTTGGGGGGCATTTTTGTCAGACCACTAGGAACATCTTCCCAGGTGTCGGGAACTTCCCTGGAGGCCTGTTTGGGGAGGAAGGGATTTTAGCATTCTGGTGAGAAAGGAGGAAGCCTAGGGGCCACAGGCAACCTTTCCACACCGTGAGTCTGGGGAAGGCAGAATTCTGGCTTATTTTCTTGGACCATCTCCACGGCCTCATTGGCAGACAGCCTCTTTATCCAGCACGTCCTGAGCCCCAAGTATAACCTGTAGACCTGTGGGGGGCCCTGCCAGGGGAGTGTGGCCTCAACCACGATAGTCCACATTACTGTACATTAATGGGTGTTTGCTTGACAAACCTTCCGTGACGATCCAGGTCCTCAGGCAGCCCTCTCGGGTGTGTACTATAATTATCCCCATTTTACAGGTGAGACATCCTTAAGCTTAGGTAGTTAAATGACTTACCTAAGGGCGCCTGGGTGGCTCAGTCGTTAAGCGTCTGCCTTCGGCTCAGGTCATGATCCCAGGGTCCTGGGATCGAGGCCCACGTCGGGCTCCCTGCTCAGTGGGGGGCCTGCTTCTCCCTCTCACGCTCCCCCTGCTATGTTCCCTCTCTCGCTGTGTCTCTCTGTCAAATAAATAAATAAAATCTTTAAAAAAATAATAATAAAAAATAAATGACTTACCTAAGACCATACAGCGAAGAAGACGGCAAAGCCAGGATTTGAAGGCAGGCAACCTGGCTCCAAAGCTCACATTATTAACTACTACAGATGGTCACACCTTGTTGCCTAGAGACGCATGAAAAGCTTCAAAGAGGAGGTGCGGTTTGGGCTGGGTTCAAAGGATAAGCAGAAGCTTGCTAGGCAGAGAGAGGTGTGGAGGAAGTTCATCTCCCAGGGCGGTGTGTGACGGCCACTCGGGGACCTGCGAAGGGCGGTCTGGTGAGTAGGGGAGGGGAGGAGAGGGACCAGGAACATGGGCTCTGGGGATGCGGGGCTCCCAGAGGTGTACGCATGTCCTGCGAGCGCGCGGAGTGCTAGGAGGAGGAAATGCTGGATCACTGGGAAATGGCCTTGGCCTTGGAGACCTGTGTCTTCAGCGTTGGTGGTGATCCAAAGAAATGGCATCTGAACTAGGGCAGGAAGTGGGGAGACTTGAGAGTTTTAGGAAATAGAGTCAAAGGACCTGTTAACAAAAGGAGGGAAGGGTTTCAAGTTTCTTACTGGTTGGAACAAAGTAATTTTCCATTGCTGAGCATGATTGGCTTTTTTCACAGTGAACATGGTTCTTAGAAAACTCCTCCTAGCATGTGCTAGTTTCTGTTTCCTCTTTAAAGACTTCTGTTCACTTAAGGGAGTTGATGTGTATTGGGTGCCTACGATAGGCCAGACGCTGTTAAATGCTTGGCGCACATTATCTCATTATCTCATTGACTATTAATGTTGCTTTAAAAAAAGACAAGTTGGGGCACCTGGGTGGCTCAGTCGGTTAAGCGTCTGCCTTCAGCTCAGGTCATGTTCTCAGGGTCCTGGATGGAGCCCTGCATCGGGCTCCCTGCTCAGCAGGGAACCTGCTTCTCCCTCTGCCTGCTACTCCCCCTGCTTGTGCTCTCTCTCTCTCTCTCTGACACATGAAGAAATAAAATTTAAAAAAGACAAGTTAATTGTCCTGACCAAGACACTGGCAGTTCTTAAACATCGGTGCGCGTTCGTTCTTGCATTCAACGTATATTTTTTATTTTATTTTATTTTTTTAAAGATTTTTTTTTTATTCATTTGAGACACAGAGATATGGAGAGAGAGAGACAGAGAGAGAGAGAGCATGAGCTGGGAGAGAGGCAGAGGGAGAAGCAAGCTCCCTGCTGAGCCAGGAACCCGATGCGGGGCTCTATCCCAGGACCCTGGGATCATGACCTGAGCTGAAGGCAGACGCTTAACCATCTGAGCCACCCAGGTGCCCCTCAACGTATATTTTTTAAAGCCCGCCACAAGCCAAGCACTACGAGCTGCTGGGCGTAGAAGTGTTGAACACAACCAAGTTCTCTACCTTCATGGAGCATGTGGTCAAGCATCAGGCTCAAACGAAGTGCACACAAAGCCCGGATGGGCGCCCAGCTGCGTCCCCAGGAAGTCTGAGACAGTAAAGCTGGAAATGGGGAATGCAGTAGACCACGAGGGCTGCCTCGGACTGGAAACAGTAGAATTTTATTCTCTCACAGTTCTGGAGGCTAGAAGTTCAGAATCAAGGCGTCTGCAGCTCTGCGCTCCTCCCAGAGGTTCTCGGGGAGGATCCTTCCTTGCCTCTTCCTTGGTGCTCCTTGGCTTGTAGCCACACTGGTCCCTTCTCAGTCTCCGTATTCACCCCGCCGTCCTCCTGTATCCATCTCTGCCTAGTCTTTCCTCTGTGTGTCTCTATTTTCTGCCCTCGTGGGGACACCAGCCGTTGCTTATGAGCCCACCCTAATCCAGTACAACCTCGTCGTCACTTGATCACATCTGTAAAGACCCCATTTCCCAAAAAAGGTCACATTCTGAGGTTGTGGGTAGATAGGGATTTTGGGGAGACGTTATCCAACTCAGTACAGGGGGAAGCCTCCATTTTTCTGTGAATTCTTAGAAGATCCCAGTGCCTGTCATCAGCTGACCACAGTGGCAGAAACCCTGGACGGTAGATCAGCGGGGGAATGGCGTCCCAGCAGGAGCGACTCAGGGATAGTGGCAGTGCTTACCCTGCTCACGTGTTTCAGGCTGGTAGGGTCAGGGTGCCCGGGGGGATCCATCAGAAGGAATCTGGAAATCGGCGACAGGACCTGGAAGTGTCACATGAAGAGCTGTTGAGGCCACCGCTTAGGAATGGTGACCCAGGAGGGAAGGTAGAGAGATCCAAGGGTTGGACCTATTCCAGAGAACCGCCCCTGCACTTAGATAATGGAAGGTGTGGGAGAATGAGGGGCACCCCCAGTTGAGAAGGTGTGAGGGATGTGGTCATATCCGGAAGCTGCCAAAATGAAGAACCTGGGGGACATTTTATAAAAAGGCCACGAGTGTTGTCTCTGGGGGCGTGGAGAGGTCCCGGGGGCCGGGGTGGGAGAGGGACCGCGGAGAGGTAGGCACATGTGTCTTTGGCCACAGCTGGGTGCCCAGCAGCCGTAGCCGGGCCTGTCACAGAGTCTGCTCTAGAGGACAGAGGCTCTGGCTCCTGGGAACGAGGCGGTGTGTCCAGAGCTGACCCTTTTCTGAGTTCAGAGGGCCAGTGAAAGATGTGGTGGCTTGGCGTGACCTTTCTGTCTGCTGGCAGGAAGCTACAGGCCGGAGGTCAACAAGAGGGATGTCACTGGCTCTCTGTGCCGCAAGCCACTCTCTCCGGAGTGTTGAAATAGTTTTCTCACAGAGATGTTGGTTCTTTACTGAAAATACCTCCCAGGGCTTTATGAAGCAATTGGGGCAGAGAGGGGAAGGAGGGTGATCCTCGGGCCTCGCAGGGCCTCCTAGGTCAGTGGTGTGTACTGCTGAGGCCTCTGAAGAACCAGCCTACCCCCTTCCCCTTTCTTTTTCCCTTTCAATTTGCAAGTCTCCACTTCCTGTTGGTCACCTTGGTTACACATGGTGTTTCTTCATGTCTTGCTACCCTTTGTTCTCAGGCAGACACGATCCCTCAAGCTGTTTCCCAACCAGCTGGCCCAGTGCCTGGAGGCCCAACCTCCCTAGGGAGGCAGTGGTTGGCAGCACTGAGGATGAGCATGGCGGGAAGCACAGAGGAGACCAGTGTGGTTTTCCGTCAGTGGCCAGTGTGGGAGAGCCCCTCAGCCCTGCTCTGTACCTTGGCCATTTATGAAGTGGGTGTCACACTCAGTGCAGCATCACACCCCAGGCCCAGCCAGTTCCTCTGATGTCCAGGCCCAGGATTTGCCACTAACCTGCAATGTGGCCTCGGTTTTCTGGGTACCGACCAGTCCTGGGGTGGTACCACTGACTGGGCCCCCCTCAACAGGGTGAGTGCTGGGATGGAGAGCCCAGATGGAGTTACAGTTGTCCGTAGGGCGATAGCACAATGAGAGACAGAAGTGGGGGCATGTGTGTGCAGAGAATCAAGACTATGTACATGCTCACACTTCTCTCTCAGTGGTGGGATTGCTAGTGAATTTAATTTTCTTTGTATGCACATATGTGTTTTCTAAAATTTCTATAGTAATAAGATATCTTATAATCGGTTAAAGATAACATCACTTTGGAAGGAAAACACAAACCTAAACTATCCCATGGAAGCCACAAAACCGTCTTATGAGCATGGATCAGAAAGCCCAGATTCAGATCTGTCACTTATTAGCTAGGTGACCTTAAGCCAGTTCCATAGTCTCTCTGAGCTGTCTTCGTCTGGAATACTGGGATGCTGATAATCCCTACCTTGTGGGCTTGTTGGAGGCTGAGAAGACAGAATGCGTGGGACACAGTATCTGGCAAATGAGATACATATATATTTGAAATTATGTATGTAACACATGTATATAAAATGGAAAGTTGTATAGAACTGTTCATCACAATGGGTGATTCCAGATACTTGTGAAGACCAGAGAGGAGGTGTAAAAGCCTGGGGATGCTGAATTCTAGGGGAAAGAGAAAGCTCTGTCCTTGCCTTGGGGTGGCACGTGCCTCAGTCTACCCAATAGCAGTATATGGTTTCCAAGGAGGAATCAGGTGTTTGCAGAGGATCGGGAGTTGAGTTTCTATAGGATATATAGAAAAGATACGTGTATATAGTATCTGAGGTGGGGCTGTTGGCAGGTTGGGGGCGGGGACTTAATTTGGAGCCGAGTCCCTAGACCCCGCAGGGCAGGGCACCCAGGGCCGCCTGGGTAAGCTGGCATCTGGAGCCTCTTGTGCCACTCCTAGGCTCCTAATGGCGTGGTTGTGGGGAAGTTCTTACCAGGGCAATTCTGCACGTGAAAGCAATGGTTTTTGATCTCAGCGAGCTTTTCAGTAAATCTCTCCGCTTAGCATCATCAACTTATTGGGAGTTGAGCCAGGGATTTTCCCCGGAGTCTCACCTTGCAGATGCATTGAGGTTTAATTTCCCCAGCACACCCATGCCCAGCTGCCAGCACCCTAAAGCACCATCTCGCAGAACGAGCTCTCTGGGATGTTGTTACTCTGCCCGCCACCCGCCACCCCCGCCCCCACCCCGAAAGGGGTGGTGGTAATGGTGATCTGTGGATAAACAGATTGAACCTAGAGTTTCCTAAAACTATGTTAAGTTTTTTCCTGAACAAATGTTTCAGGGCTTCCAGTGAGCTTTTAGGAAGGAACAAAGTAGAATGCAGTATATAGTATGGCCCACAGATCCGTCTTCTTCAGGGAGTGAACCTTGGGTCTGGGATGTCATGGAACACACATTGGGAAACATTGCCTTGGAAATGACTGAGTGTGGAGTGCATAATTTATCATTCTTGAAGTTCCCAGTCCCCTGTAAAACACTACCTGCTTCCTCTGTGTTCACCCTCCGCTGCTGTTGGGTAGACTGAGGCGCGTGCCACCCCAAGGCCAGGACAGAGCTTTCTCTTTCTCCTAGAATTCAGCATCCTCAGGATCTTACACCACCTCTCTGGTCTTCAATTGCACATTATGATCGTTTCATTCAATCTAAGATCAGGAGCAAATCATTTTTACTTACCTTTTCATTTCAAGTATTTGCCTTTGTCCAAGGTTGAACGTTTTGTTAATTATTAAGTATCTTTTTTGTGTCAAGAATTGAGGCCACAGGGCTGAACAAGATGAACCCATCCCTTTCCTCATGATGTTTACAGTCGAGGAGTGAAGAAAGACACTAAAAGTGAATGGATGGAAGGACGGATGGATGGATGGATGGAGAAAAGTTCTAGATGCTTGGAGAATATCTGATAGAGGCATGACCAGGAAACACTTTTCAGAAGTGACTTTTAAGCTAAGATCTGAAGGAAGAGTAGGTTAACAATGAGAAGTAAAACCATAAGGCAATTAGAAAACAACTCAGTGCAGGACACCAAGGGTTAAAATGAAGACTTCCCTTCCTCCCTTAATAGGAGAAACCAGGGGTGACTGGCTGAACTTTTACAGTGCATGTGACCTTCAAACTTCTCTGAGGTTAGCCTCAAAATGCCGGCAGAGCCTGTGTGTGAAGAACACAGGCTGAATTTTCTCCCCCATCTGTCCTGCAGCAGTGACAGGCCAGGGTCCCTGCCCAGGTGTCCTGGCTGTGGGCTCCAGCCTATGTAGCTGCACAGCAGCCTGGCCTCACCCATTCTCCCAGGCACATCTGAGCCCAGCACAGGTGTACAGTGTTTGCCACCTCTGCCAAGGTCAGTGCCTTTGGGGGAGGAGAGAGCAGTGGCGGCGAGCCACATGCCTGGAATCTTCAGCAGCCTGTCCAGGCAGCCCTGCTCCCTCTGCATGCATCCCAGTTTGGGTTTTGTAGGCGTTGTGATTCACTTGTCCGTGGCCTTTCTCGGAGCGCTGTCCCTCTCAGATAATCCTCTTTCTGCTTTGGAACCCCCAGACAGAGCTCTTGGTCAGCAAGCAGGATGATTATTAAAGGACTCAGCCTTTTCTGAACGTGTACCACCTTCCTTTTCCCCAGAATGGTGCCTCTAGTCACAGAAGTGTCCCGTGTCACAGCAGAGTTTCCCACTCAGGGGGCAGTCCCCACACCCCCATTGGTTACCAAGGAAGGATGCAGGGCTGGATAAGGAGACTGGGGTGAGGCAGGGATGGCCACAGGCAGAGAAAACATTCCCCCAGCTGGTGTTGGCTGAGGTCACATCTGTGTTCATCACGAAAAACACTCCATTCATTCAAACATTCATTCACTCATTCAGCAGATACTCATTAGCGCTTGCCTTGTGCCAAGTACCAGGGGTACATCTAAGACCTGGAGGGAAAAGTGACTCCCTCTCTCCTGACAGAGGTCACATTCTGCAGGATGGAAGGAGGAAGACAGTTAATAAGCAAGCAAACCCACTGCGCAGTGTGGGAAGACACAGGCTGCTGTGGCATGGGAGGGCGGCCAGGGAAGGACCATCACGGACACCACAAGGGAGAGAAATGGCCCAAACGTCCAGAATGGGGGTCTGATGGAGTCACGACACAACTGCACAGTGATGAAACGCTCGGCGACCATTGAAAACGTGGTTTCCAGTGCCATCTTGAAGGGGAAGTGGGGTACACTTGTAGATTATGATCCCCTGTTGTGGACGTTTGCACAGAGAAAAACGTGAAGAATCCATGTAAAACTTAACACGACTTCTCTGCGCGAGGGATCAGAAGTGATATTTGTTATTTTTTTCTACTTTTGAAAATTTGTCGGTGAATATATACTTTATAACTAGTAAAAAGGAAAGAAAAAGATGACTACTTGTGGGTTGGACTTGGGTGGGATGTTGCATCTTGCGAGGACGAAGTGGGATATTTAGCATAGTGCTGGCATGGGGCATATTCTTATGAAAGGGCTGATTTTCTCACAGTCATGATGATGTGGGATTGCCAGGGAATCCTCGGGGATACATTTTGAGCTGGGTCTTAATATAGTGGGTATCTAGTCCCTCCCTCTTTTTCTTTTCAAACTGGAAATACAGTAATTGGAATTCAAATCGATTACACGTTGAATGTTTTTTTAAAATTTCAGTCTTGGGCGCCTGGGTGGCTCAGTTGGTTAAGCAACTGCCTTCGGCTCAGGTCATGATCCTGGAGTCCCGGGATCGAGTCCCGCATCGGGCTCCCTGCTCAGCGGGGAGTCTGCTTCTCCCTCTGACCTTCTTCCCTCTCGTGCTCTCTCTCATCTCATTCTCTCTCTCAAATAAATAAATAATCTTTAAAAATAAATAAATAAAATAAAATTTCAGTCTTTTTTGAAAGTTATTTTTTAATTTGTTTTTAAAGTTTGTTGGACATACAATGTTAGGTTAGGTTTCAGGTGTACAACATGGTCACTCGAAAAGTTCTATATACATTAAGCTATATGTTCACCATGATAGTTACCATCTGTCACCATACAACGTTATTATAGTATATTGACTGTATTCCCCATGCTGTGCTTTTCATCCTCGAAACAATCTTTTTTTTTTTAAGACTTTATTTGACAGAGAGACAGCGAGAGAGGGAACACAAGCAGGGGGAGTGGGAGAGGGAGAAGCAGGCTTCCCGCCGAGCAGGGAGCCTGATGCGGGGCTCGATCCCAGGACCCCGAGATCATGACCTGAGCCGAAGGCAGACGCTTAATGAATGAGCCACCCAGGTGCCTACAATCCTCTTTTACTGACGTAACATTATATTAGTTTCAGGGGTACAACATAAGGATCGAATATTTGTATATATTGGGAAATGATCACCACAATAAGTGTAGTTAGCATTTGTCACTCAACATAGTTACATTTTTTTCTTGTGATGCGGACTTTTAAGATTGACTCTCTTAGCAACTTTCAAATGTACAAGACAGAATTACTAACTGTAGTCACCATACTGTACATTACATCCCCAAGATTTATTTACTTTATACTTATAAGTTTGTACCTTTTGACCGTCTTCACCCATTTCGCCCATCTCCCACCCCTTCGCCTGTGGCAACCACCAATCTATTCTGAGTTTGGGTTTTGTTTTTTTTTTTTTTTTACTTCGAGGGTTTTTTAAAAATCCACAGTGTTGAAAGCATGAAAATAAAAATCACACAAGATCTGAGTGGTCCAAGATACCGCTGTGAACATTTTGTTGTATATCTAATAGTTTTTTCTTGTCCTTTGTTACTATTTTTATTTTTCTCATTATTACTATTTTTAAAAACCAAAATAAACTATTTTGGTAACAGAGGCAGTTTTTTGGAAGGTGGATTCCACCCCCGCACCTGAACTCCTCAGGGCCACCTGTCCCTGGCTCCAGCCTGCTCATTTAAAGATATAGCTGAGGAACGCGTGCTCTCCTGTCCGGCTCAGGGGATAGAGGGCCCGCGGCTTGGGAGGGAGAGTTTCTGGAAGCCTCTGCCTGTCCCGATGCCCCTCTTCATCTGTGCCCTGCCCCCACCCTTTCTGCTGGCCACAGAGATGTTGCCCCTGCCCTCCTGAGTGGAAGGTCACTCTGCCTGGCCTGGTTCCTGCCCCTTTCCACCCACACTGGCAGCCGAGTGCCTGCCTAATCCGGGAGGGCTTTACAGGCCGCCCCTCAAAGCAGGCTGCTCTTTTGTTCCTGGAATCCAGACCCCTCGATAGGAGGGGCTGGCTTCATGCACCCCTGCTGCCGGCTGCCACGGCCTTCAGGCTGACTTAGGTCAAAAGTGCCTGGGGAGGAATTCGGATCTTTAGAGCAAAGCCCTTGTAATGAAGGCCTTTCCCCCCTTAATTGGGTTAGGGAGGGAATCAGCTGGGCTCTCAAACTAAACAGGGAAAGCATGCTGGCGTCCCACGCTGTTGTTCATTTGCCAAGGAATCGCCCTTCTCGGCACCAGAAGCTGAGGCGGAGAGCCCCTGATTCCATTTGGCTTGGGGGTTCTCTGGAAGACCTGGAATGGGCGGCTTGGTTTCCTTTCTTGCAGAGGCCCTCGGGCCCAGCTGTAAACCCTCAGGTCGAAAGCTGCATTCCACCCGACAGAGCACGTTCCTTTGAGAGTCGAAAGAGCTTTTCACAGAGGCAGATAAGCTCCGTTTATCTGAAGTTTGATTGCCTAGCTTGAGGAAAAGGCCACTAAAGCTTGCGGATTGCTGTTAAGTGCCACATACTTTACAGTTGTGGCAGTGTGCCCCCCCATTTTTTAGGACGAGGGCACTAGGGTTCAGAACTCACATGCCCAAGGTTAATAAAGAGTGGAGTTGAGATTCCACCCCAGAACTGCTGACTGCACAGTCCGTGCCAGGCTGCTCCCCAATATGTGGGGAGAGAAGTGTATTTGGTGTAGGGAAACATATTACTGTATTCATTCTTTTTCTTTTTTACGACTATTTTTTAGAGCAGTGTGAGGTTCACGGCAGTACTGAGCAGAAGGTACAGAGGTATTCCATATACCACCTGCCCCCACACAGGCACAGCCTCCCCCATATCCACATGCCCCACCAGAGTGGTACATTTGTTATAGTCGGTGAACCTCAGTGATACATCATTTTCGCTTAAAGTTTATGGTCCACATTCAGGTTCCGTCTTGGTGGTGTACACACCCTGTGGGTTTGGACAAATGTATAATGACATGTATCTACCATCATAATATGATACAGAGTAGTTTCGTTGCCCTGAAAACCCTCTGTGCTTGGCCTGTTCTGTCCCTCACCCCCCCAACCCCTGGCAACCACTGCTTTTCTTACCCTCTCCGTAGTTTTGCCTTTTCCAGAATGTCATATAGTTGGAACCCTACGATATGTAGCCTTTTTGGATCGGCGGCTTTCCCACAGTAATGTGCATTTAAGTTTCCGCCTGCCTTTTCCTGACTGTTTGTTCTTCTGAACTTGTGCCCATAGTTCCAGAGCAGCTGCCTCTGCACCAAGCACGCCCTGGACCCCGGCAAATGGTACAGGCCCGACGGACCTGGCCCCCACCCTCAGGAGCAAGAGCTTAGCAGGGAGACACATAATAAGTAAATATTTGGCCACGAAGAATAGCATGCTCTGAGAACCAGGGGGGACCTGATTTGGAATGGTGAGGGGTCAGAGAAAACCTCTCTTAGGAAAGGACATTTATTTATTTAGTTCGTTTAAAAGATTTTATTTATTTTATCTGTCAGAGAGCGAGCACAAGCAGGGGGAGCAGCAGGCAGAGGTAGAAGTGGGCTCCCCACTGAGCAGGGAGCCCGACTCAGGACTCGATCCCAGGACCCCAGGATCATGACCCGAGCCGAAGGCAGACGCTTAACCAACGGAACCAGCCGGGCACCCCAGGAAAGGACATTTAAAGCAGGATGTGAGGAACGAGCAGAAGTGGGGATAAAGAGCCTCACAGGCCTAGCTTTCAGAATCCTGCCTGCTTCTGGCACCAGCCTCTTCTGGGAAGCCCTAGCTGCTAATTCCTCCTTGACGTGTATTGTTGCCTGTTCCAAAGGTCCATAGCTTTTTCTTTCTTTTCTTTTTTTCTTTTATGCACGAATGGCTTCCTTTGAGAATCTGCTCAAGCCACTGGACCCTTTTCCCAGGAAAGTATACCAAGGGAAGACCTACAGTATGTTGCTCTGAGCTCTCTTCTCCCAGTTCACCCGAGAGAAAATTCCAGAAGCTGTTAAGTTTGGCTGCGTTGAGCAGGGAGGGAAGTCAGGACTTTGCATCTCTTCCTTGTTATGGTTTGGGACTTTGAACTGCCTCGAGGAGGGCCGTGCTGCCAAAGGTCAGTTGTCTGATTTCCAGCAGTGGCTGCCAACGGAACACCAAAGATCTGTGATTGTCATTGCTTCTTGTCAAGAGCCTCTGAGCCCTCAGTTGAGAGGAAATACCCAAGTAGCCTGCAAGCTTGTGGGGGCTGCTGGGGGCGGTGAGAGGGAGGCTGCTGTTGGAGCTGTATGGCCATAGTCCTGGAGGAGCCTGGCTGAGAGGTCTTCACGCATGGCCATCCTGCCCGTCTTGATGCCCAGCTCCGAGCCCTTCCGTGGCTCTCTGGTGCCCTGAGGGCAGGCTAGGTACCTTAGCGTGGCACACAGGATGGGACTGTGCCTAACCATCCCCACCTGCTCTGTCCAGGCACACCCTATCTGTCTGTCTGTTCCAAGTGCTGCAGATTCCCTGGGCTGAACACGTGTAGCTTTCTAAGTGCTGTTTTTCCTGCTGAGCTTCCTTCCTTCCTGCATCTTTAACAGGTCAGTTCCTAGATGTCCTTCCAAATCTTGGCTGGATACATCTCTCCTCCTTGAAGTCCCCACTGACTGCTCCTTTATACCGATGGGCTCAGGCATTTGCTCCTCACCACTACAGTTCAGTCCCTCTTTTTGCCCTGGTTCTCCCCCTCCCTGCCATCATTCCATCCACAACTGGTTATTGGGCACCTGACGATGTTCCCTAGTCACCCTAAGGTAGTAACAAAGAGGTGAGGAGCCAAAGCAGACCCAAACCCTGCCGTCAAGGAGTTTGAAATCCCATGTTGGCCACATAAATTCATCAACGAAGATGATAATACACAAAGAAGTCAAGTCTTTTTTTTTAAGGAAATTAAACTAATGATAAATCTTTTCCATGGTTTAAACAAACAAACAAAAAAATCGGGGAGCCTGGCTGGCTCGGTTGGTGGACCTTTCGACTCTTGATGCCCAGGTTGTGAGTTTGAGCCCCGCATTCGGCATAGAGATTACTTAAAATGAAGGGTTGAAAGAAAAGATACGTTGAAAGTCTTGTGATCTCAGGTCTGTTGCAGGTTAAATAAAGCCTGGGGTCTCAGGACTTTTTCCAAACTCAGTTTCTTTAGGTGTAAACATAAGGGAGAGGCAATAACTTATTCATCTAGGAGCACCTTCCATGAGCAAAACTCTAGGGTTACCAAGAGAGCTGTCCCGGCCTCGGGGCTCTGTGAGGGAAGGAGCTGGACAAGAAGAGATCCCCTGGCTTTTTCCTTTGTAGTGTTGATCACAATTTGGACTGGTGTGATTGCCTTATCATTTGATTTCTAGCTCTCTCTTACTGGGCCATAGACTCCATGAGAATGGGTGATGTGTCCATCTTATTCTTTTTACAACAGCTTTATTGAGAGATAATTCATATGCCATAAAATTCACCCTTTTCAAGTATACAATTCAGTTGCCTTTAGTGCATGCAGAGTTGTGCAACCATCAACACTATCTAATTTCAGAATATTTTCATGATCCCAAAGAGAAAGCCCATATCCATTAGCAGTCACCCCCCATTAACCTCCACCCACCCCTAGCTCCCAGCAGCCACTAATGTACTTCATGTGTTTGTATGGATTTGCCTATACTGGACATTTCATATAAATAGGACCACAATATGTGGCCTTTTATGACTGGCTTTTCTTCGCATAGCGTGTTTTTAAGGGTCATGTTCCTGTTCTTTCTTCTTTATGGCCAAATAATATTGCATGGTATGGATATACTACATTCTGTTTATCCACTCATCAGCTGATGCACATTTGGGTTGTTTCCATTTGGAGGCTATTATTGATTCGAGCTAGCTGGGTCTGAGGACCCAGAGGAGGTCCCGCAGGGCCAGCCAAGAGGGTCCTCGGCTTCTTGCAGGACAGAAATCAAACGTGAGCCAAGAGGAAGCGAGAGCAGTTTGTTGAAGACGTAGAGCAGATACAGACAGCGTGTCTGGAAGACTCAGAAAGGAAAGAAGAGTGAGTCTCCTCTTGGCTTGGGGCCTGGGGTGTTTGTTGAGGATGGTGGTCTCGTGCAGTGTCTGCTCAGGCATCCAGGAACAAAGAGGAGTATTTAGGTGTCCTCCACTTATGCCCAGAGCCAGGAGTCTTTGTGACTCATTGGTCTTGGAAAACGTTCATGTTGATCCTGCCCCATCACTCCTGAGATGTTATCTGTTGTGCTGAAAGACTCCAAAGAAATCATTAACTTCTTGACCTTTACAAGGAGGACGTTACTGTACCATAAGGTGTAGGGTGGGGGATAGGTCCTAGCAAGAAGAGAGGCAAGAAAAAAAAGTAGTTTTTCTTAGGGTCCCTTCAGTTTCCCTCTCTCATGTTGGATAATGCTGCTAGAAACATTCCCATACATGTTTTTGTGTGGCCATATGTTTTTAGTTTCTTCACATCCTCACCCATACTTGTTTATTTTCTGATTTTTGTTTATATCATGGCCATTGTAATGGGTGTGAGGTGGTATCTCAAGGTGGTTCTGATTTGCATTTCCCTAGTGATTAAGTGTTGCACATCTTTTCATGTGCTTATTGGCCATTTCTGTCATCTTTGCAGAAATATCTGCTCAGTCCTTTGCCCATTTTTAAATTGGGTTGTCTTTTTATTGTTGAGTTGTAAGAGTTCTTTATATATTCTGGATACAGCCTCTTACTGATACATGATTTCCAAACATTTTCTCCCAGTCTGGGTTGTCTTTTCGCTTTCTCGATGTTGTCTTTTGAAGCATGAAAGTTTTAAATTTTGAAGTCCAATTTAGGTATTTTTTTCTTTTGTTGCTTCTGCTTTTGGTGTCATATCAAAGAAACCATTGCCTAAGTCATAAAGATTTGCTTCTGTTTTCTTCTAAGAGTCTTAAAATCTCCAGTGCCTGGAATAATGTCTGATACATAGAAGGTACTCGACACTTACTGAGTCAAATGAATGAATTAATATATCTTGAATGAGGGCGCTGAGGTGGCTCAGTCCATTAAGTGTCTTGCCTTTGGCTTAGGTCATGATCCCAGAGTCTCCTGTCTCCCCAGGCTCTCTGCTCAGCGGGGAGTCTGCTTCTCTGCCCCTCCTCTGGCTCGCATGCACGCTCTGTCCTGCTCACTCTCTGTCAAATAAGTAAAATCTTTAAAAAAATAAACATTTAAAGAAGTATCTCCTGAATGAATGAATGAACAGATATCTCTTGTCCCAGAACTGTTGCTACCTGCGTAGAGCCTCAGGGCTAAGAAAGTGACAGTATACTGCCGAGGGGCTCCAGTTTGTTTGAATCTCACCCCCAGTGAATCTGCCATGAATCTCACCCCCAGTGAATCTCCCACAGTTCCTTTTCTGCCATCTCCTCCTTGCCCATTTCCCCTCAGTTTTGCTTCTCTTTAGTTTCTCCCCTTGACAAAATGTAGCTACGGCATTTCCTAAATAAATCATGTCTGGCCTACTTTGGTTAAGTTGCAAATAGGGTAGGTATATAAGAAAACTTTTCCTGTCATAAGAATCTTGGTGGGTTTGATATTTCTTTTGTGGGCTTTTCTTGTGTCAGAGAAATACATTCAGATAACACGGCAGTATCCGGATGACAAAGTACAAGTTGCCTCCTGGCGGGGAAGTATGTTTGGAATTTACTTCTAGAAAAAAAATGTGTATGGGCAAGCAGATAAAATGAAAACTAAGGAATTTGGGTGAAGGGTATTTTAGGAGTTCTTTGTACTATTATTTTAAACAGCTTTTTGTACATTAAGTATTTTTTTAAAAGTCATCTCTCACGGCCCCACCCACAGAGGGAATTAAGCCGGGGACCCTGAGAGGTGCCCGTGTGCTGGGCGTTTACATTCATTTTCCGTCTAATCCTCAGCTGGTGAGGAGGTGACAAAGGTGAAGGCAGGTGACCAGGCCGGCACAACTTGGTGGAGTAGTACAACCAGAATTTGGATGCTGGTTCCTGGCCCTCCAAGCCTGTACATACTCATCCTTTCCCCAGGGAAGGACTCGCATCTTGGGGGCCTGTTATCTCCGTCACCTGCCTCTGTCATCATATCCTTGGCACATCACGAGACTGTGCTCACCGAGAGCAGACGGGGGCCAGTGCAGGAGTTTCTGGAATGGGGCGGTGCGGGGGGGGGGGCTGCCATCCTGGGGCTTGAAGGAAAACGGCCAGGGTATGGAGGGAATCGCAGCCCCTAACCAGCCATCAGGCGGGCCCCCGTGTCTAGCTTTCCTGGGGCATCCGAGGCTCTCAGGAGGCGGCCCTGACCCCCAACCCCCTTCTGTCCTGCCTGTCCTCCAGGAGCTGAAGCTGCCTGCCTTCCGAGCCCACTCCCCGCTCTTGAAGAGCCGCCGGTTCTTTATCGACATCCTGAACCTGCTGAGCGGCCACTGCCAGCTCTGTCCCACGGCCCGGCACCTGGCCGTCTACCTGCTGGACCACTTCCTCGATCGCTATAACATCACCGCCTCCAAGCAGCTGTATGCCGTGGCGGTCTCCTGCCTCCTGCTCGCAAGTATGTGCACTCGCCGCTTCCCGCCGCCCCCTCCCTTGAGCCTGGGTGCTCCTGAGTCATTTCACGTTTCCTAGGTCTTTGCATGTCTTCTGTGTCCGTCCTTTGCTGAGAGCGAACTGTAGTAGTAATAATCAACATTTTCTTTAGCGTCTGTAATGTACCAGGCTAAGTGATAAGGATTTTTGTGGCTTGATCTTAATCCACACAGTGACCCCAGGAGATGGATACCGTAGTACCTCCACCCGCCGCCATTTTACCTATGCACAGAGAGATTAAGAAGCTTGCCTTGGGTCGTCTATCTTAGTAGATAGCAGCCAAGATCTGAGCCCAGCAAGGCATGGTGCCAAAACATGTGCTCTGAAGTCCATGTCACCTGCTTCCTGGCATCGGGCCTCTCAGAGTGTGCTAGAAGGGAAACCTGAGCAACCACTGTTCTTAGAGCTGTTTAAAAATGGGACTGCTTGATTGGGGCCTAGCAGGACCCACTGTGTGGCCACCAGTCCTGAGCACTGGCCTCCTAGCGTTTGTATCTTCCAGCGAGGCCTCACAAAACACGCAGCATGGCTTTGACCATCCGTCCGTCTGCCTTAGTAGAGACAACCGCATGACTATGCTGCTCGGATCGTGCGCTTAAAATACGGTTCTGTCCTGCCATCCTGCCTCTTAGAATCGCGACCTGGTTTACCAGCAGTCTGAGGATAGGGATCAGCTGTCAAGGTCCTGTCTCTCTGACCTCAAGCATCTTCGGCCAAGCCCCCCTGCTATCACAGAACTTCGCACATGCTGTCTCTTCTGCCTGGCGAGCTTCCCTACCCCACCCCGCCTGTGTGGTCCTAGTTAAATGTCACTCGGGCCCTGCATCCCTGAGAGACCTTCCCCCACTGCCCTGGGCAGGTGAGATATCCCTGATACATGTTTCCATGGCATTGTGTACTTTTAATTAACACCCACCTCCCCTACGAAACAGTGAGTTTCAGGGAGGGTAGGGAGCCCAGTACATCATAAGATATCAAAATATATATATATCTAGGTGGAGTAAAGGAATGAATGGAGCTAGGGGTTCCTTCCGCGTTGGGTCCCGTGCTTCTCCAAGGTGCCCTGCCAAAGAGGGGTGATATGCAAAGTGGTCAGCTGTGGTCGTGACCTTTCCTTGACATCTAGTGTTTTCTCCTTAGAGTTCAGTCAGATTTGACATTCCCCTCCACAATATGTTATCATCCTGTTTTATTATTGTCAGCCCCTCCCCAATCCTTGAGTCCCATGGGTGCCTCAAGAAGATAGTACCCGTTTTCTCCTGTGGCTTTGTCTGCTCTTGGCATGCTGCCGTGAACCCCTGTGGGCACGATCACCCAGTTCTAGAAGCATGGCTTTCGAGTTTTAAACACTCTGTATTGTTTTCCGCCATGGCACCATACACCTGCTGTTATTCATAATCCCTTTTGCGGCTTTGAGTTTACAGCCTCCCAGTTTGTGATTTGCTCTACCTTGGGCCTGCTGGATTTGCCGTGTTCTACAGAGAAGGCAGTCTTGCTGGGTGGGAATCCCGCCTGCCTGTGACTTCAAAGTCCCAAAGCGACATGCCACTCTCTTCCATCTTGGGCTTACAGGACATCCCCATCAGCCTCAGCCGAGGGCAGAATGGGCATCGTGTTTCAGGTGGCCCAGGAGGAGTGTGCGCCGTGGCCTTTGGCCTGCGGCTGTCTGTGATCTTTCGGCTGCATCGAGGCCCCATGGGGGCAGGGGACTCAGATTTCCATGGGGCCATGGAGGCTGTCCCCCAGCGTCTGTCTGGGGAGCTGGGACGTGAGGCGCACACTGGAGACTCCTTTGTGCTGCTGCCGCCATGGTGGAGGGAAGGGAAGGGGGCCTTTCGGACGGAGAGGCAGACACCCCCACCCACATGTCTGAGGGCGGCAAGCAGCCTGGGGCGGCAGGAATGGAGTTTTCAGGACGCCTGCCATATACTCAGAGGCCTTAGGAAAGAAGAGTTTCCACGACAGCCTGAAATCCCATTCATTGTTCCTTCCCCTCCCCCCAGGCTGACTGTCGGCCACAGGGGGGTCACCTTGCCTCAGGAACCTTTGAGTTCTGCTAATTCAGTACCAAATAATTCCTCAGTAAGAAGAGCCATAGTGCTTGCCCCCACCTTTCGGTTCTTCAGGTTTTAGAGCTGCTTCCAGATAAGGGCCTTGGCACAGATGGAACCTTCTCACCTATGTGCAGCCACCATGCCCCCATGCATAAACCAGGGGTCGGTCAAGGGGCCCTTGTCTACAGGCCAATGGAAGGAGGTGGAAAGAGCAAGCGCTTATAGGTTGTCCCATGGCCGACGTGTGGCAAAGCCACCCCGTGGGCTTCCTGTGACTGAGTTACCTGCATTTCCTATACAGGAGAGCGTCCTAATCTAAATCTAGTCTGGACAGAAGTATAGTAGAGCCGTTCTCTCCACTCTCTTCTTCATCCGATACAGCTTCCCTCCTCCTCTGTCTTTTTGTGGTTGCTGCTGTAGTTGCTTAATTAAAAGGGTAATTTGACAGCCTGGAGACCCCCACCACTTCCAGGTGAGTTGGTTTTGACAGTGTGCCTTTACTGTCGTCCCAGCGGGGGCAGCTTTGTCACTTACTGGTCCCTCTCTGTGCGCCCAGCCCTGTGCCAAGCACTTAACAGTCACATCACATGGAATCCTCCCAACCAGCTTACGTGGTTGTGCTGTCATCTGCCCATTCCAGAGGCTCAGAGAGGCTGAGGAACTTGCCTAGGGTCACACAGCTCAGAGTTTCGTTTATTTTTAATTGCGGTAAAATTCATATCACAATGTGAAATTTACCATTTTAACCAACGTAAAGCGTACAGCTTCGTGGTGTTTAATACATTCACACTGTTGTGCAACCATCCCCTCCCTCTAGTTCCAGAACATTTTCATCACCCCAAAAGGCACTCTTGTATCCACTAAGCAACCGCTTCCCGCTCCTTCCCACTCCCAGCCCCTGGCAACCACTCGTCTGTTTTCCGTCTCTATGGATTTACCTATTCTGGATATTTCGTATGAAAGAGTCACACAGTATGTGAGCTTTTGTGTCTGGTTTCTTTCACTTAACGTTTTCAAGGTTCATCCACGTTGTGGCACACATCAGTACTTCGTTCCTTGTTACGGCTGTTGTATGGATATACCGCAATTTGTTTATCCTTTTATCTGTTGTTGGACATTTGGGTTGTTTCCACCTTTTGGCCGTGAGGATTTGGTGCTGCTGTGGAACATGCACTGCTGGCTTCGTTAGAGCACCTGCCTTCAGTTCTTTGAGGTATAAACCTAAGAGTGGAATGGCTGGTTGGAATGGGCTCTTCGGTGTTGAACTGTTGAAGGAGACTCTAGAGTTTTGCTTTAGCCCAGCTATTGCTGCTCAGAGATGCCTGGGTGTTGAGTCCTTGGTCCCGGGGCCTGGAGCGGCCGGAGGCAGGGGATAGGGAGTGAGGGGCGCCTGGGTTAAGTCGGTTAAGCATCTGACTCTTGATTTCGGCTCAGGTCATGATCTCAGGGTCGTGGGATGGAGCCCTGCTAGGGCTACGCGCTGAGCGTGAAGCCTGCTTGGCATTCTCTCTCCTTCTGCTCCCCTTCCCCTCCCATGTGTGCTCTCTCTCTCTAAAAAATTTAAAAAAGGAGAGAGGGTGGGAAAGAAAACCAGAAAGGCCAGAGCCATGACCAGGGTGGCTCCTCCCCAGGAGAGAGGAGCATCAAGCACGAGGGTGGTCATGTGGCCTTTCTGCAAGGCACTGGTCCCCATGTAGGGCCGGATCCTTTAGTCCAGACTGAATCTGCCATGCAGTGCTGCACGTACCTGGAGAAAGGCTCCTTTTCCTACTGTACGTTTTTATTTTATTTTATTTTTTTTTTGAAGATTTTATTATTTGAGAGAGAGGGTGTGCGCACGAGCAGTGGGGAGGAGCAGAGGGAGAGGGAGAGAGAATCTCCAGCAGATGCCACACCCTGAGCACAGAACTCAACACGGGGCTCCATTCCCACAACCCTGAGATCATGACCCGAGCGGAAACCAAGAGTCAGACGCTTAACCTTCTGAGCCCCCCAGGTGCCCCTCCCCTACAGATATTTTAACAGGGAGATTCAAAGAATAAAGTAAAAAACCTGTTGCCCATCCCACTCGCCAAAGATAGCTTCTGGCAGTACTTTCTTCTTTTTCCAAAATTGAGCTGGTGTATTTTCTAGAAATGTTCTGTGCATATAGAGACATAGGGTTAATCCTCACGATTAAAAGATTCTGTACTTGCAAATTTTCCTATCCACTGAAATTTATTTGTAACTTAAAAATCTGTATTCACAGAACTCTGGTGGTCATTCGCGGACACGTGCAGTCACCCCATGTGCACGTTCCCAGCTGAGGTCAAACAAGGCAACGGTCTGCCTTCTTGTTTTCATCTCTCATACTTACAAACAAGGGTCTTTTTCTCAGTCTGTTTAGTGCCACATTTTCTCGTTTTTTTGCTTGTTGGTGGTTTTACTGTTTAAAACGGCCCTCAAGGGGCACCTGGGTGGCTCAGCGGGTTGAACGTCTGCCTTCGGCTCAGGTGATGATCCCAGGATCCTGGGATCAAGTCCCGCGTAGGGCTCCCTGCTCAGTGGGGAGCCTGCTTCTCCCCCTCCGTTTGCCTGTCGCTCTGCCTACTTGTGTGCTCCCTGTCAAATAAATAAATCTTTAAAAAATAAAATAAAATAGAACGGCCCTCAAGGGGCTGCTGGGTGGCTCAGTCAGTTGAGCGTACGACTGTTGATTTCAGCTCAGGTCATGATCTCAGGGTTGTGGGATCGAGCCCCGCCCTTGGCTCCGTCCTTAGCGAGGAGTCTGCTTCTCCTCTCTCTTCCTCTGCCCTCCCCCTGCACACGTACTCATGTGCTCTCCCTCTCTCCCCTTCCCTGCCCCCCCCAAAATAAATAAGTAGATCTTTTAAAAATAAATAAAATAAAAGGGCCCTCAAGCATCATGCTGTCTAGCGTTCTTGAACACAAGGCTGTGACATGCCAAACAAAGGAAATCTGTGTGCTAGATAAGGTTTGTGTAGGTGTGAGTTGTGACATGCTGGCTGTTGAGTTCGGTGATATTGAATCCAACAGTATATTGGCCAGAAATACACAGGTTCTGTATTGATCGATTGATGAAAACATGACCAGAGGCTCACAGGAACCTAACCCTGAACTTCCCCTGGAGCGTGGTTCTGTGTTTGCTAGGGCAGTATCCCCAGTGACTTTATCGAACACAGCTTCTGAGAATAACCAGAATCAACTGTGTGTTTACACAAGTGGGTTAATACCAAAAATGCTTTCTTCGTAGTGCATCAGGGAACATCTTTCCTGTCAGTCTGCAGGGTATGCCTTACACTTTATCGATTGCAGAGTTTTTCGTATCATAAACACTGCCGTCTCTGTGATGACTCATTTAGATTGCCATCCATTTTTTTCACTACTGTAAATAAACGGTATGACAACAACTATCATTTTCCCTCTAACTTTGCCCATCTACGTGTGTCTGTGAGAAAAATGCCCTGCCATGCAATTGCTTGGTCAAAGGTGTGTGCATTGTGCGCATTTAAGATTTTGAGAGGTAGCATTAAATTACTTTGCAGAGGCTTTAACCAACAGATGACGAGATCCCTTTTTTTCTTAAATTGAGCTTAATTTGTGGGAGCCTTTGGAACCACACTTCTCTACCTAAATAAACGAGGAGCAGTGTCCCTCCCCCATACTGGCCCCTCATGGGTGTCTACTTGTGACTTTTCTTCTGTGCTCCCAGCAGGGAGTGCATTTGCATCCCACCTTTCTGTCTTGTCCTGTCCAGGATGCCCAGATGAGAAATGAGTTTCCCAGACCAATTGATTTGAAGACTCTTTGAGTCAGAAATCATTAGCCTCATCTCTTAGTGAAGGTTCGGATAGAAGCTGTTGCCTGTCTAGGGCTTAAGCTCTGGACCTCAGGAAATTCTAAGAGAGGCCCGGCCCATCTCTTTCCCAGTAAAACACCTTCACTGTCCTTCAGTCACCCCCGCATCCCTTCCTTTCCGTAACCCCCTGCTTTGATTACTTAGCAACTGCTGCTTCTGAGAAGCAGCTTCTCTGACAGCAGGGCAGGGGGGTAGGATGGGGTCTCTCTGTTGGAGATCTGGAAACTTGAAAGCAGTCTTAATCCCTCCTGGTAGACAGGAGTGAAGGAAGGCCTGCGGAAGTTAAGCACACCAGCTATCCCCCAAACTGAGAATGCTTGAGATGCCTCTAGGGCACTAATTGTAGCCAGCAGATGCAAAGGGGGCCATTTTCCCAGGTGTCCTTTTTTTAGGGGTGTACTTTGGACAAAGCATGAGATTTATTTACAGGATTAAACCCAAATCTGCAAGGATAGAAATATGGCTGCCCCCATTCAGGAGGTAATTTGTGTAAGGGGGGCTAGGAGGGGGGCTCCTGGGTGGCTCCATCGGCTAAGCGTCTGCCTTCGGCTCAGGTCATGATCTCGGGGTCCTGGGATCGAGCCCTGCGTCAGGCTCCCTGCTCAGCAAAGAGCCTGCTTCTCCATCTGCCTCTGCTGCTCCCCCTGCTTGTGCTCTCTCTCAAATAAATAAATAAAGTTTTTTTAAAAATACAAAATAAATTTAAAAATTAAAAAAAAAAAAAACCACTTAAGAAAAGGTGGCTGGGAGGAGTACTACCATTTCCTCCCTGCCGTGGCCTTCCATTTCAGAAATCAGGATGTGTCTTCCGTTCGATGTGTGGACTTCACATGACAGTCGTTGATTATTTCCTCCAGAAAGCTGCTGCAACATCGACGGTGCCTCTTCTAATCAGTGGCATTTTGGTGGTGGCCACTCAGCACAGGGTGGACTGGAAAAAGTGGTCTGTCTCATGAGGGCCACACCAAGTACATCCGGGCTTGGGGCTCTGATGTTGTAGTGCAGTGAGTGAGGCCATGGTGATTTTCCATTTCCTGTTCCCATCTCTGCAGACTGGCAGGCTTAGAGCTATTTTCAGGGAAAGGATTTTAGGTGACGTGTCGGTCAGGAAGCTGGCTGGGCCGGAAACTCAGAAGTGTAGTTTGTGTAGTTTGTTTTATAGCAAGTCTAGTGCTCAAGACTGTTGGTCCAGGGCCTGGGGTTCTGAGATCCAAGTGGGGTTTTTGGGTGTGTGTGTGTGTGTGTGTGTGTGTGTGTGTGTGTGTGTGTGTGGCTGGGGAGAATAAGGGAGGAATCTTAAGATGCATGGGTTAGTTGAAGATGCAGTGTTCAGGAGTCCTTGACCCCCATGGGTGAGTCACTCGAAAAACTTTATTTGACCTCTACTGTACACCTGGGGAGGCGGTGGCAAACAGAAGGAATATCTACAGTCCTTGTCACTGAAGGTAATTCATTCCACACACATGTACCTACATACGCTGAGCCTGGGAGATGGGGGGGGCAAAAGACAGATCAAGTCCCCGTCCTCATGTTGCTTATGATCTGGAGGCATCTCCCAAAGAAGCAGCCTTCAAGTCAGGGATTGCCAGCAGGGCTCCGGGCACCTGCCCAGCGCAAGCTAGTGGCCCTTCTAAGAAAATCTAAGTGTCGGGGCGCCTGGGTGGCTCGGTTGGTTAAGCGACTGCCTTCGGCTCAGGTCATGATCCCGGAGTCCCGGGATCGAGTCCCGCATCGGGCTCCCTGCTCAGCGGGGAGTCTGCTTCTCCCTCTGACCCTCTTCCCTCTCGTGCTCTCTCTCATTCTCTCTCTCTCTCAAATAAATAAATAAAATCTTTAAAAAAAAAAGAAAAAAAATCTAAGCGTCTTTACTTTCAGGAGAATAGGCTGGCCCACATCTTAGTGGGAAAACGACCAAGACATTGACTTCAGGCACCCTGTCTGATCTTCACACTTATCTGCAGCTTGGCTGCTGGGAGCTAGGCGTTCATCTTTCTTTTCTTTTTATTTACTTTAACCTTGAACCCTCTCTGGAGTGAAGAATTGTGTCTTACTGTACCCTGTCCCCTGTTACATCCAGGATTGCGTTACGCACATTCTCCTGTTAATGCTGAAGGGAAGAGGGCAGAGCTAGCGAGTTCTTATTCCTTGGAACCCTTCCCCCCGGGAGAGACACCGCCAAGTTTATCAGATTATACCTCTTCCTTGTCTTGCCTCAAAGACTCAGGTTCTAAGTGCTGGAGAATGTTTGCTCCCCTGGTCCCAGAAGCCTGGCCTTCGTTGGGCACACCCTACCTAATCAGCGCGACTCGGGATACCACCAGCAGGGCAACTTTGGTTGGTTTTAAAACGACTCTCAAACCCAGCCTGTTATACCCTTGTGTGGGGAGATTAGAGATGATTTTTATGTTAGGTGTGTTTGCCTGGATTTTCAAGATTGTCTTCAGGGAGTATCTGTTTCCGCTCCCTGCCTCCTGAGTCTTCATTTTAATTATAAGCATTTCAGTGTCTAGACAGGAAAAGTGTCGTCTTTGTCACTGACATGTTGGGGTTCCTGGAACTCTTCTAGGAAAGTCTGATTTGTGGGCATTTATAAAGCAGATTCACACTGAGATAGTCTTGGACTAAGGCAGACCCATGTTCCGGAACCTTCTTTGGCAGTTACTCTGCTCGTTCTGGCTCCTAGGGTCCCATCAGTGTCATTTTCTGAGAATTTTACACTGTTTTTCTTCAGTGGGGGAGTGATATTTTTTCTTTGTAGAAAATTAGAAAATAGAGAAAACTACAAAGAATAAAACAAGGGGCACCTAGCTGGCTAAGTTGGTAGAGCATGCAACTATTGATTTCAGAGTCGTGAGTCTGAGCCCCACGTTGGGTGTGAAGCCTACTTAATTAAAAAAATAATAATAATAAAGAATAAAATAGGGGCGCCTGGGTGGCTCAGTTGGTTAAGCGACTACCTTCGGCTCAGGTCATGATCTCAGGGTCCTGGGATCGAGCCCCACATCGGGCTCCCTGCTCAGCGGGAAGCCTGCTTCTCCCTCTCCCGCTCCCCTGCTTGTGTTCCCTCTCTCGCTGTTTCTCTCTCTGTCAAATAAATAAACAAAATCTTTAAAAAAAAAAAAAAAGAATAAAATAAAAATTACTTACAAATTCACTACATTATTTTTTTCTGTAATCAAAATTTGGGGGTAGAGGGCAGATCCTGGCCCCAGTGATCAGGGAATGGCTAATATGTTGTTTATATGCCAGGCGGTTCTTTGAGTTCTTTGCATGGATTTACTCATTTGACCCTCAGAACAATCCTATAAAATAGGCAGTATTATTTTCCCCGCTTGATAGAGGAGGAAGCCGAGGCCCACTAAGGTGCCTTGCCCAAGGGTATGTGGATGGGGCCCAGGGAGCCATCTCCCTGAGTCCTTGCTCTCAGCCACCACACACAACAACAGCCTTTGTCCTACAGCTGGATTGCTCCCTTCCATGGCCGCACCGGGAAGACAGGCTAGCAGGTGGTGGGGTTGCTAGGACACTCCTGGCTCTCTTTTCTGAGCCTGCAGAGCCACGTGTTTGCTGACCTGGGTGAACACCGTCTGCAGGACCAGGTCTCGTGTCTGGAAGCCCGCTCCCCTTCTAACCTTGAGAGAAGTGGCCAAAGTGGCCTGTCCCCCTCCTTTCCCCTGCTTCAGCGGAGGTGTCGGGACCCCTGATGTCCACACCTCTAGCCCTGCAGTCCAGAAGGACTGGCTCTCTGCTCTCCCTGCAGCCGCGGCCCCATCAGGCCTGGTCCCGAGCAGCCCCTGGTGAGCTGGGAGTGAGCATTCTGCAGAGCAGTGACCTCCGTTACCGGAGAGAACTCTGTTCCCCTGCAGGGAGCCCTTGCTCAGCCCTGGCCCCAGATGCCAGCCATGCACCTGACAAGGGTCCCCCCTCCCACTGCCCCTGCTTTTAGGTTAGTCAGTGAAATAGTTTGTAAAGCGGAGCACAAAGGAGCCCGGGATTTGTTGGGGCCGGCGTGTGACGTCCTTGCACCATTGTCTCCATTCTGAGACGGGGAAGTCCTCGTAGCCAGAGGGGAAGCCACTGTGTGACCCACCTGGCCAGATGCCACCTCTGACCTGGGAGGCCTTTTTACAATTTCCTCCTGAAGAAAACAACCACCCGCAACCTCACCTCTTGTCTCTGTTTCCAAACTTGGACTCAGGAATTGGCTCAGCCAGCCGGAAATGTGCTTTCATTCATTCCTTCGTTCGTTCATTCCTTCATTTTTCCAGTATTCATTGAGCCCTACTCTGGGCCAGACTGGGGATGCCGCCGTGGGTGGAGCAGCTCGCTTTAAGGGAGGAAGGAGACAGGCGCTGGGAGGAGGGACACACTGTAAGGCCATGTGTGGACGGTGCTTGATCTGTTTTGTGCTGCACTGTGTCCGAGGCCCGGCACCTTGGGGGTGTATCTGTGTGGGACGAGTCCTCTTCAGGGACAGGGACTGTCGACATTACTGCGCCCCATGCCATCTCCCTGGGGCTGTCAGCCACTGTCAGGACCTTTCTTTGTGTCCTGAGGAAGGATGAAAGTCACCCAGGGAAGGTCCCAGGTCCCCCTTCACTCCAGGTCTCCCCAACTGGCCCCTGAGATCAGAGGCTTTTTCTCCAGGACATTTCCCACCCTCCAGACCCCTGCAGCAGGTCAAGGGCAGAGAGGGAGGGGGCGCTCCCTGCTGCACCCCCTCCCCCTGCACTGTGGGCCTCACAGCTTCCTCCCTTCCTGGAAGAGTGCCAGCACACTGCCTTTAGCTGGAGGGCTTTCGCGCTCCGTCCCTGGCTGTCTCTCTCTCCGTATCACATCCTGTCCAGAAACTGAGCTGCCGTTGTGCGTGTGACTGCAATTGCACAGTTGGCCCCGAATCAACGGGAGTGCACCTGCAAGAGCAAGGTCCAGTGTTGGTGGGGCGCCGGGCACCATCCCAGAACGCTGAGCTCTCGCGCCCCCTTTGCCACAGGTCCACTTCTGTTGTCCCGGTCGCAGGGGCCAAGATGTTGAGACTTTGCCCTCACAGCCAGCGAGTGGCTGGGCCTTTGTAGAACCCCGGGAGGGAGTCATCATCCGTCATCATCCTGCCCTCCGTGCTGCATCGCCAAGTAAAACGGTCTTTGAGAGGGTGTTGTCCTCAGAGCAGTTTTCCTGGCTTCTCCGTCACATTGCTCAAAATCTGTCTCCCATGGCTCCTCAGAAAGACACTGCCTATCGGATGTACGAACAGTGTCCCCTAGGGAGACAAGTAGGAAGCCCCCTCCTGGCCTCCAGTAACTACAAAAAGCCAAAGAATTTTTTTAATGGAAAAGCTGGTGTGGGTGGGTGGGTGGGGATGTGGTCCTTTATTACAGAAAGTGTCCCCTTAGAGATAGCTCTTCCACTTCATTCCTGTCACTGGAAGAAAAAAGTAGGCCCTGCTGTCTACAGATCTTTGTTGGAAAGGCTCTGGAATTAAAGTGCTAACTAGTATAAGCAGGGGGAGGATGACGAGAGTATGTGTGCAGAACAGAGCCATTAGGTGGGGAGGGGCCATAGCTGGGCTCATACCCACATCTGTGGGAATCCATGCACCCAGACAGCTATGGAGACTTTCTGGGATTGCCGGGACCCTGGTGACTCTGAGAGGCTCTGGACTTTGGAGCCATTTATTCATCATTTTAGAAAATAAATCTGTATTAAGTTTATGCCAGATGCCATGCTGGGTGAAGGGCTCTGTGGTTCAAAACACACGTGAGGCCTGCCCTCCTGGAGCAGATAACCAGATTTCCAATTTTCCTTTGTCCCTGACCAGCTGGGTGTTGGGAGCAACTCACTCAATCCTTCTGAGCTTCTGATTCCAAGTGGGAGACACTCCCAGCCTCCAGGCTTGTTACCAGAATGCACTGAAAATGCAGTGACAGGGAGAAACCCCCCCGCCCCCCCGGGGCTGCCTGTGTTTCTCGATGCCAGTTTTGCTGTGGCAGAAGCTGGCATGCAGCAGAGAACCGAGCATGGGAGTCCCGGTGCCCCCGGAGCTCACATCCTGGTGTGTGCACATTCTGCCTCTTGCTGACCAGCTCGGTGACCGGGAAAGTCCCACCCCTGTAGGGAGGACCCATCCGGGAAAGGCTGTGGACCCCAAACTCCCCTTTGCCTCCCTCTACGTGAACCTCAGGACCTCCAGCCCCAGCGTGGTGTTTAAGGTCACAGTCCAGGGGAAGGAGTCTGGAGCCACTCTAGCATCTAGCGCAGCCCGGCAGGGGTGGGGGGAACCTTTTATTGAGCTTATTTCTACCCCTTTTTCAAAGCCTGTAAGAAAATGTCTTGTAGCGCTGGCTACCAGCTTTGGTTCATCTGTACCTAACTAACAGGACTTTAGAAGAAGATCCCAGGTTTGGGTACAAAGGATAAATACCGTGTTCCGTAACTCATAGAGCAGCAGCTGCTGCCCTTTATGGGATGCTGTCTGTGCCTGAGGCCCTGAGCTTCCCTACCACCGTTGGAGGTCTGGGTTTCCGGGTGATGGCCCGAAATCACACAAGTTACATATATATATTACTGGGGCGAGGATGGAAAACTGGTGCCTGAGCCTGAACTTGATTGAGGCTTTTGGAAAGGGCATTCCCAACCTGTTTCCAGTCAGGACCTCCCCCAGAATCTGGGCTCCCCAGGTCACAGAATGCTCAGCCCTCATTAAACACTGTCAGCTCACATTAAATATTTGCCCCTCCTGGTGGCCACTTCTCTGCCCTTGGAGGAAGGAAGAATCTGTGGAAGAAAGAATTAGCATTGGAAAGGTCTGCATTCAGCCTGGCCCTGCCTGGGAACTCGTGGGCCCGTGCTTCTGCCCCTGGGTACAGGGGAAAGCTCCCCATCAGAGCTTCCTCGTTCCCCTTGGGCTCCCACTCACTATCTCTGCTGCCTAGCCCTTCCCACGGTCACCTCCAAAGCTGTCCGGCCCACCCAGAGGGCCAGGCAAGACCGCGAAACCGCTGGAGCTATCCCCCTGACCTGCCTGCCTCCCTCTCCCCTAACATCAGCACCTTACAGAGCAGGACAGAGGGGCTTCTGAGGGTTGTGGGGCAGCCATGGGGGTCTCAGTTCCAAATCTGATTTTGTTCTTGTTCTCAGATGACAAGAGGGGGGGAAACTTTAAAAATAGGAGAGTGGCCCTTCTTGGGGAACAGTAGCTTTGCCTGTTTTTTTTAAAGCATTGCATTTTAGGGCGCCTGGGTGCTTTAGTCCGTTAAGCATCTGAATCTTGATTTCAGCTCAGGTCTTGATCTCAGGGTCCTGAGTTTAAGCCCTGCTTTGGGCTCCATGCTGGGTGTGGATCCTACTTAAAAAAATTTTTTTTAAAGCATTGTGTTTCTTGGGGCGCCTAGGTGGCTCAGTCGGTTAAGCGTCTGCCTTCCGCTCAGGTCGTGATCCTGGGGTCCTGGGATCCAGCCCCACATCCACATCGGGCTCCTTGCTCAGCGGGAGGCCTCCTTCTCCTTCTCCCTCTGCCCTTCCCCCTGCTTGTGCTCTCTCTCTGTCAAATAAATAAATAAAATCTTAAAGAAAAACCTGGTTCTCCTTAGCCAAGAATCTGTGGCCTCAGATCGGAGCCTAGGTCTAGCTCCTGAATGGACAGCAGGTAACCCTGAATGAGTCCATAGACAGGCGTCTTGCTGGGCCTGAAGGACTGACGGTGGGGGAGTTTTCACAGGGAGCAGGGTGTAAAGCAGCCTGCTTAGTAGCGTGTGAGCAGCCGTGGACCTGGACATCACAGACGGGGCCACACTGACTTTTTACAGAATTCTACTCTGCATGTGCACCTTTTCGTTTCGGAATTTTTCTAAAGGCCGTCTAAATGTTGATGAGTGTTGGAGATGGGTAACGTCTTCTTGGGGGTTCATTATGACATTTCTTTCTTTTTCCAAAATAAAACATTCTTTCAGCAATTAAAAATATTGTTTCTCTTGGCCCTCATTCAGAAAAGTCAGGAATCCTATTTGGCCTGCTTGAGGCTTGTTTGCTAGGACCTTGGGTGGGAGAAGAAAAGCCAGGCTTTAGAAGGAGTCAGTTCCTAGAGACAGAAAACAGAATGGTGGTTACCAGGAGAGGGGGGTAGCAGGGACAGTGAGTTACTGTTTCATGGGGATACAGTTTCAGTTTTGCAAGATGAAAGGAGTTCTGGTGATTGGTTGCACAACCGTGTGAATGTACTGAAGGCCGCCGAACTGTACGGTTAAAATGGTAAATTTTATGTCATGTGCATTTTACCACAACAAACAAAAATGCTATTAAAAAAAGAAAAGGGAAAAAAAGAAGCTGGCCTGTGAGAGTCCCTCCTGAGGCTTGCTGGATTTGACAGCGTCTTGCCTCTGTGGTTGAGTGAGGCCACTTGGCTGAACTCATGGTCGTCGGTCCAATAAATGTGTGACCTGCTGGGAATGGCCGGGGGTCCTCCAGGTTGTCTGTGCACCAGCCCCCAGGAGGAGCAGGAGTGTGCAGAGGGTGTGCAGAGGGTCCTCAAGGGCATTATTTGGAGGTCCCACCCCCTGCCCCCTGCACTGAGGGCTCATGCGCCTCTCCCTGAGCTGCAGACCTGGGGCGAGCGCTTCAGTTATTTTAGGATTTTTTTCTTAAATTTTACAAGTAGGTCGATATGGCTCCCCCTGCTCAAATTTGGGACAATGTGAACATCCAGAAAGAAAAATGTAGACAGAATGATAGAATTATTAAAATTTCATTTCAACCCCAATGTAGTTATTTATTCAGGAAAGACTCATTCATGGATGCTAAAGCATTGAGTTAAAGGTTGTTGGGAGACAGGGTATTCAGAGTCTGAAGGTGTCACCTCACAGATTACTTATTAATTTCACAGGAAAATGGTACCTTTAAAATGGAGAGATCTGGTGTCACCACCACCTTAACCAAGCGATCAAACATAGCATCGCTCTTGCCGGGACAAACTGACGTTATATAACTCCTGATGTGATCCGGTAAGAAGGACAAAACATCGCTTCTGTGGTTTTCTTACCCAAACTGATCCTGAGGAGACAATCCGGAATATGGGGCATATATATATATATATATATTTTTTTTTTTTTTAAGTAAGCTCTAGGCCTAACGCAGAGCTTGAACTCCTGACCCCGAGATCAAGAATTGCATGCCCTACCAACTGAGCCACGCAGGCACCCCCAGAATATCGGACATTTTAGAAGAAAACGGGCGTGGATTCATCCAGAGTCAGTGTCTTGAAAAACAAAGAGTGGGACTAAAGAGATATAACAGACACCATGTGTGAGCCTTGTCAAATCTGGATCCAAAAAAACAAGCTATAAAAGACATTTTGGGGACTCCTGGGGGAAAGTCAAATGTGGATTGAATATTAGAAAATGCAGGGGCGCCTAGCTGGCTCAGTGGGTGGAGCGAGCGGCTCTTGATCTCAGGGTCATGTGTTTAAGCTCCACGTTGGGTGTGGAGCCTACTTAAAAAAAAAAAAGGAAAGGAAAGAAAAGAATATGTTATTGCATTAATGCTGTTGTTCTTAGGGTTGGTAATAGCATTATGATTATGTAGGAAAATGACTTCAGGGATGGACGCTGTCCAGGGGTGGCATGTCACGTCTGCAACTTAATTAGAAATGGTCCCGCAAAACCACTATGTATACACACACACACACGCACGCACGCACATGCACACACACGCATACACACGCGCACACACACACACAACCCCAAATGTGGCTCAAAGTCAGCAGTTGGTGAATCTGGCCGAAGGGTCATCTGTGTTCATTGTTTACATCATTTCAACTTTTCTGCGGATTTGAACGTTTTCCAAATAAAACATACATTGAAGGAGCCACAGTGAGTCTGTGGCTCTGGTCTGCCTTGGAAAGACTCAGACTTCTGTCCCCCACACATCCCGGGGGACCCGCCTGAAGACTTCCAGGCATCTGGTGTCAATGCAGTTTGTTGATAAGGAGTAAGCAGCTGAGTGGCGGCACTTGGTGGTGGCAGCACCAGGGACAAAGTGCTGGCCTGCTCACAACCATGGGAGGAGGGGAGGAAGTGTCTGCCAGGCACGTGCAACACCAGGAAACTCATAAAATCTTTTCTGGCTGCGAACTGTATTGTGCTGGGGAATAGTTGCTGAGCTGGGGTCTGCCAGCCAGCAACCAAGAGCTGGGGCTATAAGGTCGCTCCTAGATGTGGAGCAAAGTTCTCCGAGCCTCGGGGGATCTGAACAGAACCTGCCTGGGAGGATCCAGTGCCCGGCCCAGCAGGAGGACTCTGTCCCTTTCTGTGTGCTGGGCACTCTGGAAACATTTTCCATCCTGCGTGGCCCTTTCATCTCCACGGGGGCATCTTCCTAAACAGGAAACAAGCGGCCTGTGGCGTTTAGAGCTGTTAGGTCCAGAGCAAAGTCCTTGAGGATTCAGACCCCACCCTGCCTGGCCCTGGCCTACAGAAGCTTCTCCAGACTGGGGAGCAGGTGAATTCAGATTCCTTAGTAACCCGTGGCCCCTTCCACTGGGGGGTAATCCCCTCGGGCCTGGTGACTAGGGAAGGGACAGAGGTCTGAAAGGCTTGAAAAGCTCTGAGGGCAGGGAGAAAACTAATCGCATTGAGCCCATCTGCCGGTCAGAACAGATTGCTGTGCTAGTGTCTTAGCGCCACCCCCAGGGCTGTGACCTTCGCTATGGCACCCTCTGCTCTGGAGGAAAAAAAGAGCACTTGTATCCACTGAGTGTCTGTGAATGGTGTTGGCTTCGCTCAGCACAAGGTTCAGGGAAAACTTCACAATTTTGCAAAAATATTTTTTCTTTCTTTTTAAATTGCACAAAGATACGATCGTTGGAGAAAAAATTAGGGAATGCAGGTAATCGGAGATAATCAGAGAACAATTCAAATGGCCTAAAATTCAGCTATCGAGAGAGTACCATTCATCCTTTCGACAAATATTCATTGGGCAGTTACTCCGTACCAGGCAATGTGGGAAGCTGGGGACACAGCTGCAGGTGGGTCAGACGTGGTTCTTGTCCTCACAGGCTTCGACCTATTAATGACCTATAGGTCAGGTGGCTAGCCATTAATATTAATAGTTGATACTAAGCGATTTGAGCGTGAAAAGTGCCTTGATGACATCCAGTGGCCTCTGAACTGAGCGCCAGAGGACACGTGATTAAGGTGAGTGAAGGGATGAGCACGCCCAGCTGGAAGAGTGGTCCCCTGCTTAGGGAGGATGTGGGGGGCTGGCAAGGCCTTGTCAGCCAGGCCCCACCCCAGGATTTCCATCCATACAAGAGGCTCTTCCCGCTTGGGCAGCATTGACCTTGGTGTTCCTGCCTGAGTTGCCCCTGCTCGCAAGACAAGGGAAGGTGTGTGCCCTGAAGATGGCGCCATGCCAGGCTTCGGTCCCGACGGAGAGGGCTCTGGAAGGAGAGGGTCTGGGCTTGCTGTAAGCTGCGTGGCAGTCTCCACTCCTCGTTGTTCTGTACATTTCTACCTGCTCACTCCTGCCCGGCAAAGACCAGAGCCTCACGTCACACCATCTTTGCCCGCTTAGTGGGTTCCTTACGGCTCGCTGAGAAGCTCTCAGGGAGGGGCACCTGGGTGGCTCAGTTGGTTAAGCAACTGCCTTCGGCTCGGGTCATGGTCTCAGGGTCCTGGGATCGAGCCCCGCATCGGGGCTTCGCTTCTCCCTTTACCCACTCTCCCTGCTTGTGTTCCCTCTCTCGCTGTGTCTCTGTCAAATAAATAAAATTTAAAAAAAAAAAAGATCTCAGGGACATTTTTGGAGGCCTGCCTGGGGAATGCATTGCATCCGCCGTAAGGCAGCCTGAAGTGGTTACTTCCTTCCGTCTCCTAAGAAGGGTGAAAGTCTGATGGGAACTGGGTCACGAGCTCGCAGTTGTGCACAGGTGTGTGGATGCTTTGTCGTTCTTTCAGTCGGCACAGACAGACGCATGCTTTCTGAGCTCGGCTGGCCACCCTGTCTCTTCTGACATTCACTCAGCAGCATTCTGCCCCCAGTGAGCTTGGGCTCCGAGGCCACAGGCAACCACGCCAAGGCCAGGCCTCAGGACTCACCGTGTGATGTGCAGGTCAGGCGGGACGGGGACTGTGGTCGCGGAAGGCTTCCAAGGGGCAGGGACTTGGAGGGTGAAGGACGGGGAGAGTTTGGCGGAGTGAAGAGGGGAAGGGTACCCCAGGCAGAGGGGTGTGTAGATGAGGGCGAGGGGGCGCGGGGCCTTCAGAGAACTGCAGGGACGGTGGCCACAGCCAGGTGTGTGTGGTTTCCGCAGGGCCAGGTGGGTTAAGGCTGGGAGGCCCGGGGCCACCGCCGCACCTGCAGAGCCTCCCACCGTGGAGGCCGCCCCTGGAGCTCTCCACCGTTGCTGACTGCCAGGGATTGTGGTGTAAACACCCCGTCGGTTCCCTTGACCCTCGAGCGGGATAATCGAGGCTCATGTTTAATTTGTGTTTGTATCTAGCTCCGTGAGGCTCTATTTCATGCAGTTTATTTCCAGGGCCTTCCAGTATCTATTCGTTGTTCCTTCAGTACCTTCTGAGCCGTGTGACTTGCCTGTTGATGGAGTTTCACATCTTTTTCGCCACCGCCATTGATAGGAATGTACCGCAGTTATCTCTTCCTACCACACAAATCAAGCCCACACTTGGTGATCTAGACAACAGTGATGTGGTCGCATGGCTTTTCCTCTGCTGGTTTCACCTGCGCTCATTCATCCAGCTGCTGGAGGGACGGGGCTGGAAGGTCTGAGATGGTCTCATTCGCATGTCTGAGAGTTGGTGCTGGCTGTCACCTGGGTACCTCTGTCCTCCTTGTGGCCTCTCCACCACCAACAGGCTAGACCTGCTTCCTTACATGGCGGTCCCAGCATGGCACTCCAAGGGAGGAAGCTGGAAGTCCATAATGTCACTCACACATACAACACAGCCAGTTTCGTTGACATGTAATTGACATACAACGTTTTGTTAGTTTAGTATATGTGCCTCCGAAGGGAGCACATCATTGTATTAGTTTCAAGTATATATAAATCATTTGATATATGTACATATTGTGAAATGATCACCACAGTAAGTTTAGTTAACATTCATCACCTCACATAGTTACAATTTTTTTTTCTGGTGATGAGAATTTTTTTTAAAAAAGATTTTATTTATTTGAGAGAACGTGTGCATGAGAGCACAGGCTGGGGGGAGGCAGAAGAGAGGGAGAAGCAGACTCCCCGCTGAGCAGGGAGCCCGATGCAGGGCTCGATCCCAGGACCCTGAGATAATGACCTGAGCCGAAGGCAGACGCTTACCTGACTGAGCCACCGAGGCGCCCCTGGAAGTTTTTACCTTTTGACCACCTTCACAGGTTTCCCCCCACCCCTGCCTCTGGTAACCACCAGTCTGTTCTTTGTGTCTATGTGTTTGGCTCTTTTAGATTCCACATGTAAGTGAGATCATACAGTATTTGTCTTTCTCTTCCTGGTTTATTTCACTTAGCATAATACCCTCATGTTGTCGAAAATGGCAGGATTTCCTTCTTCGTACGGCTGAATATTATTCTATTGTGTATAAATAACCACATTTTCTTTATCCATTCATAACCCAGTGGACACTTGGGTTATTTCCCTGTTGTGGCTATTGTGATTAATACTGCAGTGAACATAGGGGTACGGATAACTTCAAGATAATGTTCTCTTTTTGCTTTTCCTCCCTTTCCTGTCTTCTCCCACGTCTCCCACTTACCGGTCTTTCCTAGGCTCACCTCCCAAGCAAACCGTTTCTGAGGGAATCCAAGCTAAAAACCTATTGCCGGGGTTTAAACCCAATGCTGAGGGCAGTGGGGAGCCATTGTGGGGGGTGGGGACAGGATCCAATTTGCAAGGTCATTCTGACTCTGGCTGTCAGGCCCCTGACCAGTCCTGAGATTGAACTAGTAAGGGCCAGACGGGGGTGGAGAGAGGCCTCCCTTATTCCCCAGGCCCTCACTGCTGTGGCTAAGTGCCGTTGAGCGCCTCCTGTGTTCCATGTGCTGGCCTGAACATTTGGTGTGCATGTTCTCATTGTCTCTGACAAACTTTATGAGGCTTAGGTTCCATTTTGCAGAGGAGGGGACTGAGGTGAGACACCTGTGCACGATCACACAGCTGGAAACGGTGGCTTGGGGGATCCAGGCTCTGGTGTGTCAGACCCAGAGTGTATGCTGTTAGTCCCTTGGCAGTGGGGCCTTTTTGGCTTTCCTCCCTGCCCGCACTGTCCAGGCACTTTAAGATGGGCCTTTACCTCCTGGGTGAAGGCAAGGGCCGGTCGTCCAATAACCTCTGCTTCTCCTGCAGGTAAATTCGAGGACAGGGAAGACCACGTCCCCAAGCTGGAGCAGATAAACAGTATGAGGATCCTGAGCGGCCAGAACTTCACTCTCACCAAGAAGGAGCTGCTCAACACAGAACTGCTGCTCCTGGAGGCCTTCAGCTGGAACCTCTGCCTGCCCACGCCCGCCCATTTTCTGGACTACTACCTCTTGGCCTCTGTCAGCCAGAAGGACCACCACTGCCACAGCTGGTCCACCGCCTGCCCCCGCAAGACCAAAGAGTGCCTCAGGGAGTACGCCCACTACTTCCTGGAGGTCACCCTGCAAGGTGGGGCCCGACAGCGGGACCTGTTACCCCTTCCCCACCCACACAGACGCATGTCCACCCACGGAATCCTTACTGACCGGGGCCTGTCCACCCAGAGCACCCCCACTTCGCAGGGGATACACAAAGAAGGGGCAGCGATTCTCCCAGCGTGGTACCAATACTATGTAATGACAAATAGCAGCTTAGATCCTGGCAGCTGGCTCCCTACAGACTTACTGATCACCTGCTAATTTTCCTTACGGTAACCTGGAATGCTGCAAAGGATCTAATAGGATGGATTTGCAAGTAGGTCACTCTGGAGGAGCTGTCATCATACAAATAGGGTGGGGGAGGGGTTATGTTTCAGTAATGAGGTTTGGCAATAAAGTTACCCTGGTTGGGGACTTTGTTTGAATCCCACTCTTCCCATTGTCTTAAAATCCAGGTAGTAGATAGAATACCAGGTCAGAAGTACTGTCAATACAACCACCCGATAACCCACCCCAAACCAAAATGGTCCTGAGTAACAAGATCAACAGTTGTAGCGAGCATTAATTGAGCATTTACCGTGTACCGGGCACTTATTTTAGTGCTTTGAGTTATAAGATGTCATTGGAATTTCACAGTGACTCCACGTGAAAATCACTTCTGTTGTTCTTATTTTACAAATCTGTTTCCTCAGCGGATGCTCAAGAGGGGAGGTAACTCACCCAAGGTCATTGCTGAGATTTGAATCTGAGGAGCGTGGTTCTCTGCCCGCGCTCGTAACCATAATGCCACTCTGCTTGACCCCTCCTTTAACTGGCAGACGTTGAAGTCATCAGAAATGATAAGCAATATAAGAATGATGATGCACTGATCACCAGTGTCATTCATGGAAGTCCTGGGCATCTGAGGTTTGCCTTTGCGCATAAGCAGTGCTGGCTTCCCCACGGTGCCAGACATCTTAGTAGGACATTAGGATGCATTTCACACCGTATACATGTACCAACACATCACGTGTACACCTCAAATACGTGTAGTTTTTATTTGCCATTCGTATGTCAGTAAAGCTGGGGGGGGGGTGATTCTTCAGTAAACCTAAGTCAAGTGCTAGTTTTCGTTAATGAGCGTCAAATGCTTATGACCATTCCCTCAGTCATTCAGCAGATTTTTGTGGAGTGCCTACTGTAGGCCAGGCTTTGTTACTATTAGCAAGTTAGCCTGAGTCCCGCCCAAAACGGAAGCTTCTGCAATGGTGTGTCACTCACCCCTCACAGCCAAAGAAAGGACACGTGTTTTGTGGTGCTCTTCGCAGCCATTCAGTGAGCCCCTGGCAGCCCCCTGGAAGCTCTGGGCGAAATTTTGAAAATCATTCCTCTAGGCTGACACCAGAAATCCCAGACTGAGAGCCAAGGTGTTTAAGCTTCAGGAGCGGAACTTCACGCTGTTTCTAATTTTTCATCCTGTGTGTGTATGGCAGCCATGAACAGGCTTGAACCGAATCATTTGTCTGCCATTTCTCAGAAGGCACAAGGTAGGAGGGGCACTGGGACCCCAGAGCGAGGCTCTGTGATGCTGACTTCTGTGATTCTCTTTCAGATCATATTTTCTACAAATTCCAGCCTTCTGTGGTTGCTGCAGCCTGCGTTGGGGCCTCCAGGATTTGCCTTCAGCTTTCTCCCTACTGGACCAGAGACCTACAGAGGATCTCAAATTACACCCTGGAACATCTCAGCACATGCATCGAAATCCTGCTGGTGTAAGTTCCACCCCTAATCTTTCCGTGTTTCCAGAATATTGAGGCACTTGCTCTTGAGACCCACCTCAGGCAGTTTCTCAAAGTCAGAGGGTTGTGGTGGCTCCCCCAGGTAGTGTCTCCCATAAAGTGGGCCATGGTGACTCTTGCTAGAATTGAGGTTTGCAGAGGTGGTCCTTCCTATTTTGGGTAGCTTTGGGTTTGCAATTTTAAGGTCAAGGGGTCGGGGAAAAGAGAGGCTATGTGCACACCCTTCTGAGTGTCTGGGCTGTTTGCTCTGAGCCCGGTGTATCAGTCCGTCTTATGGATGATTATGCTGAGTGATTACACTCATGATAAGCTGCTTTCTCAGATATGGCCACAAAGCTGACCTCTTAGCCAGCCAAGCCCAGAGTGGCTTAACATTAGAGGCCACAGCCTCCTTGCACGGGTCCCTGGGAATACTGGGGAGGACATGTTGAGTGTATCAGAGAAGATGCATAAGGGCAACGTAGACCCAACACCATGAAACTGATATTAAAGGAGGAAGTGTTCAGTGGTGATGGCAGGGAGGAGGCAAACCCCAGGCTGGCTGCACCCCGTCCCTCTTCCACCCAACAGGTGGCAGCACCTGCTAGATGCTGGCCCTACTCACCACAGGCCGGACCCTGGAAAGCGGCCTCTCAGCCTCCTGATGTGGGAAGCTTTGCTGGTAGCTAGCTGCCTCTGTCTCATTTCTCTGAACTGTCCACCCTGCTCCCTGGACCTTGTTTTAAAATCTTTGTTTGTTGAAGGTGCCCAAAGCCAGAGCATATGGTCTGGTGTGAATGCAGATAGGTGACCCCCAGATGCTTAGCCACCAGCCCTGCCTCTTCACCAGGGTGGTGGCTCTGGGATGGCCACCTTCTCAGATCCACAGCCTCCCTGTGCTCCTGTCTTAACCTAAGTCTCTAGCGGATTAATGGATTTATTTCAAAAAGCTTTATGGGAAGCTTTCTTTTTTTTTTTTTAGATGGAAATAAACCTGTTGATTCCCTTTTCAGAAGGTGAAACTTAGGCCCCAGGGGCAGCTTGCTTGAGATCTTTGGGGGTGCCTCGAAGGCAGAGGTTGTGCTCATCAAGTGTTGGGCCCCTCCCTCCTGGAGCTTGCACTTGGCACCAGGAGCCAGGTGGTAACCCAGAAATGATCATCTGGGCGGTTGACTGCTGAGATGGGCAGTGTAGCAGCGTGGGGGACAGCAAGGCTAGTCTCGAGGGGCCAGAAGGGGTTTCCATAGGAAGCAGATCCAGGCTAAGGTCTGCGGTCTGAGTTTAGTCAGAAGAGAGCGTGGTGGTGGGGGGCAGCACTGCAGACAGCATGGGCTGGGCGCAGCCCTGGGGTCACAGCACACAGATCTCAGATCCCACTTGGCATACTCAGGGGTCTGCTGCTGTGGCCTTTGACCTCAAGTCTCACCCAGGTCCTTTCCTTTCAGAGCTTATGACAACGTCTTCAAAGACGCTGTCGTGGTCAAGAGCCAGACCTTGGCAATGGTGCCCGGCACAACCCCCGCCCCCACCCAAGTGCTGTTCCAGCCGCCCGCCTACCCCACCCTCAGCCAGCCGGCGACGCCGGGCCTGGCCCAGTTCCAGACCCCCGTGCAGGACCTCTGCCTGGCCTATCGAGACTCGCTGCAGGCCCACCGCTCTGGGAGCCTGCTCTCAGGGGGCTCTGGCTCATCCCTCCACACACTGTACCCCACCCTCCAGCCCCTGGATGTGTGCCCCCTGTCCCTCCCTGCACCCGTCAGCATGCAGATGGCCATCACAGCCGAGCCCAGACACTGCCTCGCCACCACCTACGGAAGCAGCTACTTCAGCGGAAGCCATGCGTTCCCCACAGGCTGTTTCGACAGATAGAGCACCTCTGGGCCACAGAGGGAGGCCTTGGAAACCCACCTGGGCAGGGGAAGAGGACAAAGATGATGGGGGCTCAGCCGAGTGAGGCAGTGGGGAGGCCGTCCCCACAGAGCCTCGTTGGCCTTTGAACACAGAGGGTTCATATTCTTTTTAAACAAAGCCGACCCAGAGCAAAGCGGTCAATGACATCCCTCCCCCGAGAGAATTCCTCTGGAAAACGTCTTCCACATGTGCAGCTGGGGTGCAGGGGGACGGCTCAGCCACCATCCTCCAGAGGAGGGACCTGGTGGATTGAGAAAGACCTGGTGAGAGGCCAGGAGACGACACAGGATGCAGGCCACCAGTCCGCGAGCACGTCTGGCGTCCAGCATCAAAGACTTCTTTATTCCTTGCCAGTGGCAGCTACACTGAACAAGAAGGGACTGCCTGATGTCTTCTCAGGACCCCCAGCAGAGGCCGGCTTGGGTGCTCCTTCTCTGGCTCCGTACCGAGGAGCCTGCGTGTGTTTAAGCCTGAGTGTCGCCTTCCGAGGCATGGTGGGTGGCTGTCTTGCCTTTGTTGTCCAACCTAAAACCTTATTTGGCCTTTTAGATATTTCACATGCTGCTGCTTCCCGAAGTGACCTAGCTTTCTGTTCAGTAACATATCGTGTTTACATACTGTATCAGGGATTTTGTGATACTTGAAAATTCCTTACGAGAAAAAAAAGGTTGATTGCCATCCCACGCAAGGGCTCTCGGTTCGAACCCAGCTTGTAACAGCAGAGCTCCTTTTTCAAAAGCATATGGTTGGGGAGAGCCACTTTCCAGGCTCTTGGTTCCGGAAGATTCCGCATCTTGGAAGCTGTGTTCACCTGTAGAACTTCAGCAACCACCCAGAGGAAAAGGTGGTTGAAGGGTAGACAAAGGTTTACAACTAACACCGCCCACCTCCCTCCACCATGGGCTTACGGTGCGCGAGGTTAAACCCAGCCTTGGCTTTGAGTTCAGCTCACAGGGAAGGCTGAACTTGTGGAATATTGGCTTCATGCCGGCTGGATTTGGGGAGTGGGGCACGTACGTGGGTATATGTCACAACCACTGACAGGCAAGCGGTGGGTTAGATCGAAAGCCAGTATTTGGGTCCCTGCAGCGACTGGGCTCTCAGGAAGACTCTTATAACCATGTGCAATATGTTTTTATTCTGACTCATGGCTTGTGCTCATTGTATTTTTTTTTTTTTTTTTTTGGTTCGGGATCAGGGGGACACATTGTTCACCCATCAGAACTGGGAGGTGCAAAGAACCACAGAAGCATTTTTTGTTTGTTTGTTTGTTTGAAAAAGAACCCATCTTGGTTTTTTTGGCTTATGTGCCAGTCCAGGAGACTGGCTCGGACACTGGCAGGGAGGCGGCTGCGTGCTGCTCAGTTGGATCCGAAGGTGATTTTCAGGGTGAATGGAAGCTTCGGCATAGAAGCAGAAGAGGTGACGGGGATAGGGCACTGCTGCCACTTTGTCCCACGAGTGTGGAAAAACTGCATGTTCGTTTGTTGCTTTTCTTTTTTTCCTTTGCCAACCTCCTTCTATTTATGTGAGACTGGTTTGGATTCCAAGTTAATGTGTCTGTTCTGGGACTGGGGCTTGTGAGGGGCCCCCCAGTAGAGCCTCACAGCCAGCCCAGCACCCAGAAAAAGACGTCCTGCAATAAACATAACATATCACCTGCTCTTGGTCTCTGTGCCCTTCCTGCCCTTGTCCTCTCAGCCAGCCCCGGGGGTGTCTCCGCTCCTGCCGGGAGGTTGCGGTGGGGAGGGGGGGGCAACACAAGACTGGCCCCCGCGGAGCTGGGTGCTGCCCCCCGAGTTGGCGCCGGGCCTCCCTGGGGACACCCATGCCAGGCGTAAGGCTCAACATCCAGCTCTTGGTACCCACTATTGGTCAAGGTTCTCTCTCCACAGAAACAGCACCCATTATATACGTAGCCAGAGAGATTTATTGTAATGAATTGGCTCACACGGTTGGGGCTGACAGGTCAGGAATTTGGAGGGCAGGCCAGCAGGCTGGAAATGCAGGTAAGAGTTGATGTTTCAATGGAGTCCAGAATCTGTAGGGCAAGCCAGAAACTCAGGACTTCTGTGACAGTCTTTGGGGAGAATTCCTTCTCCAGGGAAACTGTTTTTGCTCTTAGAGCCCTCACCTGACTGCATGAGGAGCCCCCCCCCACATCCCCCCAACACACAGAGAGAGTAGTCTCCTATACTTAAGGCTTACTGATCGTAAATGTTAATCGCATCTACAAAATGCCTTCATGGCAACATCTGGACTAGTGTTTGACTAAACCACTGTGCGCCACAGCCTCGCCAAGCTACCACATACAATTCACCACAACCACTTACTAGCTGTCAGGAGGCAGTTGACTCAACTGCTCTGGGCCTCAGTCTTCTCACCTGTTGAAATGGGGGTGATAACACTTGCCTCGTAGGGTTCTCAGGAGGATTAAGCAACATAATGCACGTCAAAACCAAACATAAATTCTCCTTCAGGATGCACCATTATTTTATGTACCAGTAAGAAGAATTAAAGAAAAACTTGCCAACTAAACCAGGGCACAGGGTTTAAGAGACTGCTGATTAAATATTGCATTCTTATTTCAGGAGGGTTAAAAAGTAAACGTGTGTACCATAGAATCAAAGGAAGATGGTGTCAGCTATTACGGAAAGTGTCAGACTCTTTCTGAAAGGAAAAGGAGCCCCACCCTCCACTCTCTCAGGTTCCTGCAGGAGAACCATCCAGGGGACACGGTGTCAGTGTGGAGCTGAGTGGTTCTCTCGAAACACGGATGCCTTTAGGGAGGACGGGGAGGTGTGGGGAGAAACACGTTCAGGGCGTGAAGCTGAGGTCGGGGCCCCGGAACTGGGGCAGTACTCCCCATCTGCCATGTGCAGGCAAGACAGGAGGAGGCTCTAGATTGGGATTTGATGGTAAGGCAAGTCGTGGATTTACCAAGAACACCCACTTCACTATCCCTCTGTCTTTAGGCCTCAGTTTCTCCACCTGTTAACGTAGAGATGGTTGAGTTGTGTGGTTTTGAGCTGAAGAGGGAAACAGAGCCACAGAGGCCCTAGGCTTCTGCCTTCCTTCAACCCAAGAGATCCGCTCGTACTTCTCCCACACATGGTGTTCCGTCTTAGATTTTGTTTGTGCCTGTGCTGGGCGGTAGTTTTGAAAGCTTGAAAAAGCACAGAGACAGCTTTAAAGGCCCCTCCGGGGCAGACAGCTATTTCAGTACAGAGATTTTCAAACTTGAGCAAGCTGCAAATGACCTGGAGTCTTCCCCGAGAGGAGTGGGGCCTGGGAGTCTGCATTTTTAGCTGGCTTCCGGGTGACTCAGATGCGTGGTTTTTTTTTTTTTTTTTTTGATGTTCCAGCAGAGGACTTCATGCAGGACCTGGTTTCCAGCCCGAAGGACAGAGTGAGGACATCCCAGTCTGAATTTCTGAACCACCTGAGTTCTAGACATAGACCTGACCTTGTTCCGAACTTAGCTGTTTTTAATTCTATGCAGTATTTCTTTAGCCAAGCCATGTGAAGGCTTGGGACAGCCTGCTTCCTCAGGTTTAACATCATAAGTGCCTAGATTAGGGTTGGGGTCAAAGTTCCACTTCCTCATGCCCTAGGGGTTCAAAGTCCGCCCCTCCAGAGCCACCTGTTCTGTCACCTGCATGCTCGGCTCCCTTCAGCCTTTCTATCTGCGATTCTCAACCGGGCTCATTCTTGCCCTCTAGAGGACATTTGGTAATGTCTGGAGACATTTTTGTCTGTCACCACTGGGGTGGGGGGATGGCAGGCATATAGTGGGAAGAGGCCAGGGACGCTGCTGAACATCCTACAGCCTAGGACGACCCCCCAAAAAAGAACTGTCAAGTCCCAAATAGCAGTAGCAAGATTAAGAAGCCTCAACACGTGTTAGCTCCCAAAGAGGTCTCTGTAAGAACCCTGGTCACTCATTACTCTTTATTTTCTTCATAGTTGTTAAAGCCATGTGAAATGATCTTGTTAGTTTGCTTGCTCGGTTTGATGTTTATGCCCTCAGCTATTTTCCCCCAGTAGAACATGAAGAATATTACCACTTGGTGAGGGTGGCATGAATCATAGGTGTTGGCATTTATTAAGCATTTACTGTGTACAAAGTGCTATGCTAAGGAATTTGCTCCTATTGTTGATAATCATCCTAGTAACCCTATAATGTAGGAACTATTATTAGCTTGTACAGATCACAGAACAGGGGCATGGAGAGGTTATTTGCAGTGGGGACCTCAAACCCCGGCAGTCTGAATCTGCCCCGCCGCTTTGTAGTACCTCAGTCAAGGGCTTTGAATGAGTAAAAGGCTCTGTGATGGTCCCAGCTGGCCACCTCGCTCACCTGGTGGGGAAGACATGACAGGATAATGGATACTTGTTCATAAAAGAAGAGGGTTGCCAGGCATTCGTGCTCCTGATTTACGGCGTGGCAGGCGTGCTCTCGGAGCGCACTCACCAACAGACAGAAATACAGAAACAGCTTCTTGCATATCTGCCCCAGGCTACCGTGATTCACCACTCCATCTGTCTGCCCCCAGCAGGCTCAGATGTGGGAGGGGTTCCCTGAACCCCATCTGTGAAGGTGGAGATCTGGGACCAGGCTTGGGGCTTCCCCAGAGCATCCCCTGGGAGGGACCCTGCCTCTGGGCTGGCTTTGGCAGTCCCTGGCCCCACGAGCCTAGGAAAGAATCTTACCAGTCCTCATTCACCTCATTCTCTGTTCCTCAGGGAAGACCTTTGTGACTTGAATTTCAGCAGAAAGGCCATAGCATTTCGTAGGAGTCTCAAGTCCAGATGCCCACCAGGACCAGGCAGGTAATGTAGTGAACCCAGCCGGGTGACTGAGACAGCGTGATGTGGTGACTACTGCATTGAAACCAGTGTCTCCCTAGAGGATATGGCTTCTCCTCAGCTCTGGTCAATTATTACCTTTCAGGGGCGTAAGCGCTGCAGTGCTGAACCTTCAGATTTCCAGAACAACTGGAAATCTGTCCTTCCTAGGAAACCTACTCATTTTTCATTTAATTTAAAATTAAATTTAAAAAATTCTTAACACAATAGATGACCAATAAAATACATTGTAAGTCAGAATAGTTCTTGGGCTGGAAGCGTGAAAGTTCTAGTATATAGGCAAGAGCATTGGGCCTCAAAGGTGGAAGGTCTGAGTTTGTCTGCTCTTAGCTAGATGACCTTGGAAAAAGCCACCTCTCCTCTCTGAGTCTCTGTCTCCTCATTTATAAGGTGGGAAGGCTATCAGCTTGGGTTTATGATAACTAAGCATGGAATGTATGGTATCATTCAACAATGAGTTCTATGAGAAAGAGTATAAATAAGTGGGACACAGGTGAGTCTCTGGGCTTCATTTCTGACCTAGCTCTAGCTTCTAAGGAAGAACTCGAGCGGTCTGGCTTCTGCCGGGCCGGCTCTGACCAGTATTTCAGGCTGCTGCCCTGGCCAGGGACACAATGGGCAGGGCATATAGGAAGTCATGCTTTCTGCAAAAATGGGAGAAAGTCATGTGTGGCTGGGGAGCATTTCACAGTGACAGGTCTCTGGTCTTCATCCCTAAGAGTACAGTTCAGGAGGATTGGGGTAGGGTCGGAGCTATTCCTTTAAGAGGACCCTCAGGAGATGCTCATGCACAGCCAGGTTTGCACCCTTCTCCCTGCTCTAAATGCTCTGACCCTGTGTGTGCCCGTTCTCCCAGTAGAACTTCCAAGAAAGGCCCTTATAGCTGTTTAATGAGCACTTACGATGTTCCAGGGCCTGTATTTGACACTTTGCTCATGCTCTCTCACTCAAGAGCTGGTATTATTACCAGAATTTTCCAGACAAAGACACTGGGGTTCAGGAAGGCTTAAGGTCTCAATATGGGCAAGTGGTAGGAATTGGCTTCAAATTTAGAAATGCCTGACTGAGGAGCCCATGTAGCCTCCAATGCCATGTCACCCCTAGATGACACATACACTCGGCCACCAAAGCCCAATCACTCAGGATCTCACTGCCCGCCCTTCGCCCCGCCCCCCCAGCAGACACGCCCACTTTGGTGTTCTCGGGGCGGCAGGTGGGAGGTGGAGCGCCACCTAGTGGTGGTCTTTAAAGATGCTTTGGTAAGCCGCTGCTTTCTCCAGATGAGCTTGGTGGGAGGCGAGCAGTTGCCCCACAGAGTGAAAGAGATGACTCGCAAGGGTCAGAATGAAAGTCACGAAGAGCCTGGGGTACAGGGCCCCCGAACTGAGGCATGTGGAGTGGGGAGTCACTATAGCATCTCGAACAATGCAGCAAAATGGTGAAGCTCCTCTAACTTCTGGGAAGCCGTGGACATGGGTTTTTACCCTTTATCCTTGCAACTCCCCTGTGACCCAGGAAGGAAAGGTCTTCTTGGTCCATTTTGCACGCGGACAAGGTAAGACTCACCGAAAGCCAGCAGCTTGGGCACGTGCCTTGAGTCAGTGAAGGAGGCAGCTAACCCTCTCATCACACTGGTTGAGAATGATGGTGGTGATGGTGGAGGTGATGGTGGCTGGTCATGGCGGCAGCTGCTAATATTTAGTGAGCTTGTAGCATCACAGCTCTGTAGGTAAGTACAGTTATTATCCCCACTTTCAGGTGAGGAAACTGGCTCAGAGGAATGGGTGAACTTACCCCAAGGGGACACAGCTTCTAGGCAGTGGAAGAGGGATTCAAACCCTGGCAACACGTGTCCCCAGAGTCAAAGCTCTTAACCCCTGTCCCTTCTACTAGCTGAGGAAGCCTCCCTGCCAAGATGCCAGCAAAATGGATGCTTTACTCCAGCTCCCCTTACTCCATCCACCCCCCCATAAGCTGGACTGAGAAGCCGTGGCCTCCATCAGGTGGCAATACCCAAACCCACATTATTCTCAGAGACCCTCTCTGCCGTGTGACCGTGGGCAAATGTCTTCCCCTCTCTGAGCTGCTGTTTCCATATCTGTGAAATAGAGAGTTTAAACTAGTTGAGCTCCGAGGTCCTGCTATTCTGTGCGTCTGTGACTCTATAACAAGACTGGCTTAAGAATTTCTCCGCTGCTAACAATTTGAATTTGTCCTTGAATCAGTTGCCACAGAAAAAAACAGTCTCTCTCCTCTCCTCTCTCCGCCTCCCTCTCTCCCCTCCCCCTTTCCTCTCTTCTCTCCCCTCTCCCTTCCTCCTCCTCCCTCTTTCTCTCAATCTCTCAATTTTCAGCCTAATTATGGTTAACTCTGTTATTTAGAGACTTATTATCCAAGCTCATTATGAGTAATTATTCAGTCTGGAGGGGAAACAGCAACACTGCTAGTTTAATTTAATGCTTACCTAGTTCACTTAATTAGCAATAAGTCTTGGCAAAACGATGGAATGCACGGGGTCCTGGCTTGGTGGGGGTTGGGGGGGAGGCTGAGTTCTGTTCTTGGGAAGATAAACAAGTTCCAGGGCAGAATGTGGGAGGAGGCAGGAGGGAGCAGCCTGTAAGCGGGGCCGTGCCACCTGTTCAGGCTGAGGATGGCCTGTGACAGTGAAAGGTTGTGCATTACACGGGCTGGAAGGGCCTTGGGTCAGGTAGCACTTATGAGGCACCTGCTGTGTGCTAGACCCTGTGCAAGGCCCTGAGCAAACCTTATTTCTAATGCCCCATATCTGGGACTTGGGCATTCAAGGTAATTTAGATAATCAGCTCTCATAGCAAGTACGTTCTCTTTTCAGTAGCCTTGCAGTAATTTTGGTTCTGCCAAGGACAGTGTGGCCCATTTAATGCTGCTGTGTCTGTTACATCTCTGTCTTCACTTAGGGAGGCCACAGGCTCGGGGCTTTGGGCAGGCAGCAGGATCTAGCTGTTGTTCAGCTTTGGCTTTTTTGATAGTTTTCATCTACTTATGGCAAATGATGTTGAAATATAGAAGTGATCTAAAGTTTCCATTGCAGCAAAAATAAGTGAATTGTCAGACAGAAAAATATGGGGTAAGAAGGCAGGGTAGGGTCCTTGCCAAGGAGGAAGGAGAATGGAAAAAAGGACCGTTAAGTGCTCTGGGTCAGGGATTATCTAGCCAGGGGGCAAGCTGCCACCCCCCGCCCCACTCCCGTGCCCTGGAGAGACAAATAAGCAGGCAGGGATGACCCAAAGGCTGCCTCAGAATCCTGGACTCGGCTCCAAGCACCCACTAGGAGGTCAGAATGACCCTCCCGACCACCTTCCCCAGCCAGCCAAAGCCCCTCACAGTTTCTCCCAGGCAGCGCTGTCCAAATGAGGACATCCCAGGCCCTTCTTGTCCCTCTTGTCACTCCCGTGGCCTCTTTGACGTATAATACTCTCTCATTTCTCCTCAGTCCCTCATTGGTCCTCCTGGCCCCCTGCTGTACCAGTGGGTAAACTGAGGCCCAGAAGGATGCTTCCACAGTCAATTAACAGCAGAGCCACGGCCATGCCAAAACACCTTTCTGGCCAAGTTCTGGTGTCTTCCTCCTTCATCTGCCAGCCTTGGAGCCCAGCCGCAGGGCCCTCTCCTGGAAGTGCCACTCCTCCTACCCACCATCTGATACACCTGTCCTGTGGCCCACATGAGAGTCGGTGTGTTAAAGGAGCCCTGTGTCTCTACCCACAGAGAGGTGGGTAGCAAGGTGGGGCAAGTGTGCACGGAAATGTGCCCACCGTGCTTCTTGAAACACCAGGGGGCCAGGAGTATTTCAGTCCACATTCAAGCCTCCCTCTGCCATGTTGCAGAGCCCACAGGGGTCTCAGGGCCAAGGTTTGGCCTGTGTAGCCATCCTTGGGCCTTTCCCACCCCTACCCAGCTAGAAACTGCCCAAAACACCAAAAAACAAAAACAAAGACAAAGGGGTTTGGACAAACAGAATGTCTGTTCTTTTTTTTTTTTTTTTTAAGATTTTGTTTATTTATTTGACAGACAGAGACAGCGAGAGCAGGAACACAAGCAGCGGGAGTGGGAGAGGGAGAAGCAGGCTGCCCCCACCCGCAGGAGGGAGCCCGATGCGGGACTCGATCCCAGAACCCCGGGATCATGACCTGAGCCGAAGACAGACGCTTAACAACTAAATCACCCAGGCGCCTTGGAATGTCTGTTCTTATCCCAGCTTTCCTGGTGGCTCTGTGCACCACCCTCCGCAAGAACCCCGCCTGGTTGCTCAGGCCAGCCTCTTGCTTACACGCTCATAGGTCACGCCTCCGATGGTGGAGATCTGAAAGAAGCAGCCAGAACAGAGGGAGTCAGTGCAGGGGCCCCTAAGTGAGATGGAGCACAACTGGGGGAAGATAGGCCTTCAGTCCCAGACCTGAGTGGAAGTGAGCAGGTTGCACCACTTCTCTGAGCCTCAGTTTCCCAATTTGTTATGCGAGCCCCTGTGTAGACTCAGTATGGCAAAAGTGCTAAACAGATGTTAGGGCTGATGTGGCTCTTCATATTGTAACCTTCCATCTGTCCACTGAAATGCACCTACTCTGGGCACTTCCCTTGTGTTATCCCATTTAGTTCTCCCAACGACACAGTAGGGTTGTACCCATTGTACAGATGAGAACACTGAAGTCTAGAGGAGTCAAGTAATCCCTTTAAGATCTAGAGGCCACACTTAACCTCTGCACCACACAGCATTTATGGGACACCTGTTCTTGGTGATAGAGTCCCTGCCCCGGGGGAAGGCAGGCAAGGGGGTGCTGTTCAGTGAAGGTGTCGTCCTATGTCCTGGGCTCGAGGCCCTCGAGACCCACTGTCAGGGGGCATGCAAGTATCATGAGTTGATCCTAATAGCCAGCAGAAGAGGCAGCCTTCTCACAGGAAGTGGGTGGGTGGCAAATGGCGTCTTTGTGAGCAGTTCTGTCAAGGGTGGCAGTGTGAAGTGATGGGTGATTTGCACCTGGAACAAGACGGAGTAGAGGGGGAGCTGCGAGCAGGCAGGAGGCTAGGACTTGGTCTAGAGCGATGATGAGAGCATGGCGAGGGGTGCTGGTGTTGGCCTGGAGAGGGAGGAGGCGTGCCCACCGAATACACGCCCTGTTGGTAGAAAAGCACAGAGGTGTCCAGGATGATTCTGGGCCTCTAGGAAGAGGAGACGTGCAACCAAAACAGCTTCTCTCTGGCACCTAATCCGTGCGCATGCCTGTGCCTTGTGTATGCATGCATATGTACAGGTGTGTGTGTGTGTGTGTGTGTGACAACCCTGAACTCTGGGCACTGCTCACACCACACAGGCTCCATGGTCAGGGGCCTCTAGGCGTCAGGAAACAAGTTTCTTCAATTTGGGAAGATTGATGCTCCTGTTGGGCGCAAACCTGCTTCTGGTTCTCTCACCCTGGGTGCTCCCCACACACCTCACAGGCGGGGAGCTTTGCTTCTGGGAGTCAGAACCCACTGGCTGACATTTAACGTAAAAATATGTCCAGAGCTTTTATCAGATTTTCTAAGAGGTCAATTTCTATCCAGGAAAAAAATGGATAGTCAGTTATGTTCTTTTATATATATATATTTTTTTAAATTCTGTGCATCTCTTCATTTTTAGGTCTTGTGTGTGTGTGTGTGTGTGTGTGTTTGTTGTTGTTGTTGTTGTTAATTAAAGACCCACTGGCCTGGGCAGAGCTGGCGGAGAGCCTAGTCTAGAAGTCAGCCAGTGGGACCTGCCTCCACCACGAACTAGCTGTGGGGCTTTGGACAAGTTACTTGTTCTCTCTGAGCCTCAATGGCCTCTCTGTAAAATGGAAATAATGGGAGGTCCCTGAGTCTCTTGGGCCTCTAGACTGGGTTTGAGATGAGGAAAACAAGGAAACAAGAGGGGGAGAGAGGGGAGGGGGGCAAGGGGGTGGCAAACCCTCCCTCCCTCATCACTTCCCTTCTGGAGAGCCTTGGGGGGGTAGACTGGACCCCAGGGAGCTCTGGCCCAGGACATGGGCTCACAAGGGGAGAATGAAGTGTGGAAGAGCCTACTTTTTGCTTTTAACTTCACATCCATTTCTTTCACCTGGGGAAAATTCTGGAGCCCTGAGGGAAGAAACAGAAGGGAGGTGAAGGGAGAGCAGCACCTCCAATCTGTGCTTATAGAGCACCAAGTGTGGGAAGGGTCCAGCCGCAGATGTGTGTTAGTTAGCCCTGCCAGCATTTTTTAAAAGGTTTAATTCACTGCCAACATTTAGTAGTCTGGAGGTTTCACAGAGAAGTGCAAAGTTCCAGCTTCTCTTGAAAAATCAGAAGATCTAGCAGAAAGAGCCTGAAGTCCCTTGGGGAGGTGGAGCAGCATGGTGGCTGCCCTTGCGGGGCCCACCTGGACTCCCCCCTTCATTTAAACTCTGGAGTGGGTTCCAGGGCCTTCCACGCTTGGGCCCCTGAGGCAGCAGAGTCCCTGCCGAGCATCAGTTGCCAGCACTGTCAGAGACACTAGGTGCCCTCCAGCTAACCACTCAGCTCCCAGCACCTCAGTGTCCTCACCTGGAAGATGCAGAGAAAAAGCCCTACCTAGCAGGTGATCGTGAAGGTCGAACGAGACGATGTCCCCCAGGCGCTCAGCACAGAGCCTGGCATGTGGGAAGTGCCCCGAGAGCCAGGGCTGGAGGCAGGAAAGTGTCCTGATCATTGTCCCAGGAACGAGCAAGACACTCACCTCCACCAGCCTGTCGCCCACGATCTCCGAGGTCTGGCGATAGTTGGGGAACTCCACCGATATCTTCCCACCCTCCATGTGCACAGTGGCCTGGAAGCGAAGCATAACACTGAACCTGAGCCGGCAGAGGCCCCCAAACGCAAGCCAGCCCCCAAGGGAGGAAGGGCTACCCACAGCGCCCCCTGCAGTCCCCTCTGGGATTTAACTTGCCTTGGAGATACAGGATGACATAGATCCACAGGTACAGACAACACGCACAAGTCACTCGACCTTATTGTGCCTCAGCTTTCTCACCTCTAAAATGAGGGTAGTAACTGTACCTCCTTCAGAGTTCTTAGGAGGATTGAAGGATTTCTTAGGACATATGGAAAGTACTTAGAACAGTGCCCGGCCCGGGACCAGTGCTCCTTGTTAACTGTGGGTTTGGTTATGATCCTCATTGTTAGGATGATGATGATGTCATGCAGAATGTGGACCGCAGCATTGTTTGTAATTGTAAACAACCTAAGTAGCCGTCCAGACTCTCCACCGGTAAGTAACTTCAATATCTTATCAACCAGGGAGTGTGAAAGGAATGATAGCATTTCCATACTAAAAGATGCTGTGCAAGCAGTAAAAACAATAAGGCAAATCGATCTGTGCTGACACAGAACGAGATCCTGAGAAACTGTTAAATTGTTAAAACCCACAAGTGACAGAAGATGAACATTAGGACCACTTATTCTCTACTGTGGCAGCCTAAGGAGCAGAGTAGTCATGGTCATGGCTGGGGGCAATAGAAGGGACCCAGAATCGGTGGAAGATCTGCGGGACCAGGCTGGGTAGGAGAGGACAGTCACCTTTTACTTCTTTCTTACGTAAGATTGCGGTTTCGAACCCATGCGAGTCCGATTCTAGGGCTGTGCTTCTCTAGGCTACAATGGAAGGCAGCCCGAGCAAAGGGTTATGCTCTCTGAAGCCAGGCTCCCTGGGTGTGGAGGTCTGCCTGTGCTGTGTGACCCGGCAAGCCACTGAACCCCATGGCTCAGCCTAACTCCCTCATCTGTAAAATGGGATAGTAACTGCTGTGACTTCATAGGATGCACTGCAGTAACGTGTGAAGTATTCAGTAGGTGTCTGGGATATATTAAGTGCAAGTGTTAACAATTTTTATTTATTTTTATTTTTTTATTTTTAAAGATTTTATTTATTTGTCAGAGAGAGAGAGGGAGAGAGCACAAGCAGTGGCAGGCAGAGAGAGAAGCAGGCTCCCCGCTGAGCAAGGAGCCCGATGCGGGACTCGATCCCAGGACCCCGGGATCATGACCTCAGCCAAAGGCAGACGCTTAACGACTGAGTCACCCAAGCGTCCCAAGTGTTAACAATTTTTAACAGTTGCGTTACAGTGTCTATTATTCACTGTAGCATTAAGAACCCGGAGTGATTAACTTGCTGAGTAACTCAAGCGCTTAAGGCTGGAGGCTAGACTCTAGAACCGAGCCTCAGCTTGGGGTGCAGCCCCAAGGGGACAGGTTTGAGACCAAGAAGTTAGCCAGCAGCTTGGGGAAGGAGGGCGGGGCGGCCAGTGGCCCCTCACCTTGAACTTTTTGCCGCCCATGGTCTCCATGTCACACTCCTTGCCGATGGTGAACTTGTTGGTCATGGAGTGGCCGTTCGGGTAGTGCTGGGACCAGGTGAAGTTCTGCCCGTCCTGCTGCACCTCCGTGACAGTCTTGAAGTTTCGGCCCTTTTCGATAGCATCGCTGGGGAGCCCTGGCCCAGGGACGAGTAGAGCGGCATGTAAGAGGGGCTTACAACCTGTGGCTCTGGGAGAAGGCTTTCCTCCCTGGTGGCTGGCTAGCCTGATGGTTAGGAGCACAAATCCCAGTTCTACCATGAACCATGAGCTGGGATGCGTCACTACCTCTCTGAGCCTCAGTGTTCCCATCAACAAAATGGGGGTAATAAGGCCCATTTCACAAGGCTGTTGTGAGGAGGAAGTTAAAGTGATTGTGTCTTATAAAACTCCTGGCATGTAACTGACAACAAGTACTAACTGTTCTTCTGATAGCACCAAAACACAAACACAGCAGACACGGCCAAGCTCACCAAGCCCTAGGATGAATGGGACCAGTGAGACTGCCTTCTAACCCTGGTGTTTCACAGATGAGGCAGGGAAGACCCAGAGCAGGAAAGGGGCTTCCCAGCATCTCTGTGGAGGCTAACAGCAGAACCAGATCTACCATGGAGACTTGCGCCCTTCCAATTCCACGAGACTGTTGTAGGTCAAGCCAAGTCACTGTTCCTTCAGGGCCACTCCCAATAATTGACTCAGAGGGCTCTTGTCTCCCCAAGGCCCCTGCTTTCAGCGCCTCTCAGATCCCCTGGGACCGTCCTCTGACTCTTGACAATGGCACTGCCTCTGACTTAGAGAGTGCCCCAAGATTTCTGCAGGACTGTCAGGGCCACTGTCCCATGGGTTCCTCACAATCGGTGCTGCAAATGGAGCAGTGAAGAGGAGCGGCATCGCTGATCTCAGCCCACAGTTCCTAGCGCAGTAAGAGGCCCGCGTTTGTTGAATGGCCAAATGAGTGCATGGCTTGTCAAACCTGGCCTCTATAGTAATCCCTTGGTCACCTCTCCCCAGGCACCACTCATCCTCTCATCATTGGGTCCTGGGTGCTAATGATCTCTGCCCCTAATTTACAGTGTGACCTTGCGCACGTCATGCTGAGGCACCCCATCAGGAACGTCGGGTTGGCCCTTACCTATAGCAGGTGTTCAATATATGTCTTGAATGAATGAACGAGCCAGTCAAGCCTGCACCTCACCAACTACTGGCTTTGTGACCTTGGACTAGTAACTCAGCTTCTCTGGGCCTCAAGGAGTTTGGGTTGGTGGCCCCAAACTGGCTGTGACAAACTAGCCCAGGGAAGGGGTCTTCGTGCACTCACTCACCGAGGCTCTTCATGAACTCGTCGTAATTCTTGTCACTCTCGAACTCGTACTTGCCATTGAAGGCCATGCTGCTGGGAGAGCCGGAGGCCGCAAGGCAGGGGGTTGAGGAAGAAGGATCGTGGTGCTGAGGGGCCCGGTGCCCCAGCTTATAAACTCTGCCACACGCTGGGGCTTGGCCCCTAAGTCACCCCACCTCCTCCTCCAGCCCTGAAGAGGAAGCATTGCCTGTTTTATGACGGGGGCAGGACCCAGCGGAGCAGAACACTGAGGTTATTCACCCAGGGGAGTGCTGGCTGCAGGCCCTTTGCCACTCCCAGCAAGGGCGATGGCAATGCCAGAGTGTTCGAGGTCTCAGCCGCCTCTGCCCTCCCTCCCTCCCTTCGTCCTTGCCCTGCCCTCCAGCCACGCTCGCCTCACCCCTTATTTACTTGTTCACCCCCTCATTCATCGACCAAAGCGCATCGAGCACCTGCTGCATGCGGGGCTGGTACCAAGGCCACACGGATGAATGAGACATACACCCTCCCCCCAAAGAGCTTCCAGTCTAGTCTGGAGACGAAACACAGGCCTGCAGAGAACCCTCCTGCAGGCAGGATGTGATGAGTCCCTAGACAAATGCAGATGCATGGCCTGGGGCACAGGGAAGGAGCAGGGGGGCAGCTGGGGGCCGGGATATCTTTGCATAGGCGATGGCGTTTGATGCTGGTCTGGAAGGACGTTTAGAGAAACAGAGGGTTGGAGAAGGCAGGGAATACAGGGACACAACACTAGGATGAGGGAACAGTGTGACGAAGGTGGGAAGGGCCATGATGGAAGGAAAAATGAGTTTGACTGCAGCAAAGAGCACTTGAAGGAGAAGAGACAGAAGCAGGGTGTGGATGATGCCAGCGAGGTGAAGCAGCAGTACGGGGGCCAGGGAGCAGCTTGGAGCAGGGCTGCCAGGGGGCACTGAAGACCCACCACGTGCCGGGCGCAGGCCAGGAGCTCGGTGGATTGTGTGTTGTTCGAAGCTCACGACCTGGGAGGGGGGGGGCATTCAGATCCCAGACATCAAGGTCCTGTCCTGCCTGTCTTGTGGGATTGCTCCCCGGATCAGACTGAGGACCCTCCTTTTTCTTATTATTAATTATGGAAATTTCTGCAAGTCGGTCTCCTTTTCCAGAATCAGCTCTTCATGAATCCCCATCATTTCTTTCTTTCTTTTTGAATCCTCATCATTTCTATCTAAAGCAGAACTCACCACAGATCTGGGACTGAGTGATTTCTGAGCAGGTGAAACCCACTTTGCCCCATTTTGCCAGTGTTCAGTCTCCAGTCTTGGAATTCCTTACTCCTGCCAGGGGTCTTATTTTTTTAAAAAACCATAAACACACACACATACACACATCCTCATCATCATTATCATTATCACGGGTTTTCTGATAAGTTATATATATTAACATTTCATAACTCAGAGCAAGTAACAGTCCTCTCACTTGGCAGAGATGGCCCTTAATAGTTTGTGTCTATCCTTCTAAACTTAAAGCATATACATATACTTCTTCTATAAATGAGACTATATTGTTCTGTAACTGAGGGGTTTTTTTAAATTTTATTTATTTATTTTGAGAGAGAGCACAATCAGAGGGAGCCGCAAGCAGAGGGAGAGGGAGAAGCAGACTCCCCACTGCGCAAGGAGCCCAGTGTGGGGCTCGATCCCAGGACCCCAGGATTATAACCTGATGATTAAGCAGATGGTTAACCGACTGAGCCGCCCAGGCGCCCCTGTAACCTCATTTTTATATAATGATATGGGTACATGTCTGTATCATGACATAAAGGTAAATCATATCCCTTTTAATAGCTCCAGAATGTTCATAGTCTATTGTCTGTATGTTGTAATTTACATAACTTAAGTAAACATTATGTACATGTTATGTAACAATGTAACTTGATCTTCAGGTTATTTTTCTAAACTTTTTCTATGACAGGGGCACCTGAGTGGCTCAGTCGTTAAGCGTCTGCCTTCAGCTCAGGTCATGATCCCAGGGTCCTGGGACGCAGCCCCGCATCTCATCGGGCTCCCTGCTCAGCAGGAAGGCCGCTTCTCCCTCTCCCCCTCCCCCTGCTTGTGTTCCCTCTCTCGCTGTGTCTCTCTGTCAAATAAATGAATAAAATCTTTATTTATTTTTTTAAAGATTTATTTATTGATTTTGAGAGACTGAGAATGAGAGAGAGAGCGAGCACATGAGAGGGGGGAGGGTCAGAGGGAGAAGCAGACTCCCCGCCAAGCAGGGAGCCCGATGCGGGACTGGAGCCCGATGTGGGACTCGATCCCAGGACTCCAGGATCATGACCTGAGCCAAAGGCAGTCACTTAACTGAGCCACCCAGGCGCCCATGAATAAAATCTTTAAAAAAAGATCTTTAAACTTTTTCTATGACAAATAACTCTGAGATAAACATTTTTTTTTTTTTTTGCAGTTTTAGACCTTTATTTGACAATCAGCAATTAGTTCTTATCTACATTAACTGTTATAGATTTTCAGAAGCGGTGACAGGTACTTAGGTAACCACCATATAGAGCTTGTTTGGTGATTCTTCATCCTCGCGATGTTTTCTGGACAACCTCACACGGAGACAGAATGGAACATTCCTTATTCCTTTGGCCCAGACAGCTTTGTTGAACCTGGTGTGAATGCGCACATCTGGAGCTCCCATCTCTTTCATGGCAAATTTCCAGATCTCTTTGAGTGCCCTAGGGGCACGCTTCCTGAACCCACTCTATGGATGTGCTTGTGAATGGGGATGGTATGTTTTCTGGTCACTACCTCGTTGATGGCAGAACGGCCCTTCTGGCCACGCTTCTTCGCGGGAGCCATTCTGCCGGGCCCTAGTTGGAAAGTTGACATAAACCTTCTCTTTCACACCTCAGTACACATGTCAGATTATTCACTAAGGATGAATTTCTAGACATGAAATCCCTGGAACAAAGAGGTTTTGTATTTATATCTGTTACTCTGCGGCCTGTCTGAAGTGCTCTAGCGCTGTGTGCTCCTACCTAGAGCATGTGATGATTCCCCTTTGATGCTAATGACGGCAGAACAACAGCAATAATAGCTAACATTTATCAGGTGTTTATTATGCACTGGGCATGCTGCTAAGTGTGTTACACAGATTATCTCATTTATTCTTCAAAAAGATTCTATGAAGTAAGAGTCATTTTCCCCATTTTGCCAAGGAGGAACCAGGGCTTCAGAGAAGTAACTTGCCCAAAGCCACAGAGCCCCTGTGTGGAGTCCCTACTTAGTACCACAACAACTGTCAATAGCATTTAAAGACATTTCCAAAAATCCTCCATAACCCATCGCCCTAACTCAATAAGTGTTCTTATTTTTCTACTTTCTTCCTCCGTCTTTCGCTCTTCTGTCTCCTCTCATCCTTGTGTTTTCTTTCTCACTGACTCTAATTATGGCAGATAAATGAGAGCTATAATCACTATGTAAATGCAATACCACTCTATTTTTCTTTGCTCAGCATTAGTTTGAAAACACAGTCCCATGTTTCCATAAAGCTGCCATGTTTATTATTAGAAATGGATGCATAATGTTTACTGTTGGACCTTTGGGAGGGCCTAGCTTACCCCATTAAATGTGAGACCACAGTGAGTTTCTTTATATGATTTTTTAGAAAGCATGTCCTTGAACTAAAACCCCAGGATGGAATCACAAAGTTATGGGATCTGGAACATTTTGATTTTAAAGACTGATTGACTGATTTGAGGTGGGAGAAAGGGCAGAGAGGGGGGGAGAAGGAGAGAAGCAGACTCCCCACTGAGCATGGGGCAGGGGCTTGATCCCAGGACTCCAAGACCATGACCTGAGCCGAAATCAAGGGTCTGTCGCTTAACCGACTGAGCCACCCAGGTGCCCTGAGGTTGTGTTCTTTACAGCGTGGTCTTCATCATACACTGCTGAGGGTGCAGGAAAGGAAGGCTTGTGAAAAATAGAAATTCCTGGGCTCTGACCCCCAGAAGTTCTGGCTTGGGTGTGGGGCCCTGGAATCTGCATTTGCTACACTCCCAGTGGTTGTGCTGCAGTTACCCTGAGAAGCTCCAGGCCAGGGGACGTGGAAAAGAGCCCGCAGGATGGACCAGACAGCCTCTCTGGGGCCCCACTTAACTTCCTTTCCCACTGACTTCCTTCTGCGTTGTCAGAACTGTTTTCTCCTCAATAGCTACTCATCCAAGGTCAGCATCAAAGGCAGGACAGGCGTGGTGGGGGTGTGGGACAGCACGACATTGGCACCGGGACGCCTGACTCAGCGGCGCTCCTTTTCCCTTCACTGGAGTTTATGAGCGCATCTGACCCTCCATCCCTCCTCCCACCCATGCCCTGCCCCTTTCCCTCTTCAGCTGGGGAACAGCTGAACCTGTTTGTTCAGACACTCATTGAGGACCTTCCAAGAGGGGTAAATGAACTCAAACTGCCTCCATATCACAGTGAGGTTTTATGGGGCAATTGAGGTAAAAGCGACACTACCCCAGTGGAGATCAGAGGAGCCCCAAGGCTAATGCATGCCCCTGGGCCACCCCAACTTCCCACCTGGACTCTGGCTCCAGCCTCAAATCAGCCACCATCATTCTGAGAGTAACTAGCCTAGGGAGTGAGAAATGCAGGTGCTTTAGTCCACGGTTGGAGGAGAAGCCCTCCTCCTAACCTCCCCACCCCAGGACCTTCTAGCACCTTGCATGGAGTAAATGATTGATCAGGGCTACACATGCCTTAACCAAACCTCCTTCCTCTTCTTTCCTCAACCAGAAATCTGAAATGCTACTTGGGGTTGATCCTAGACTGTCAAGGCTAAATGGGATCTCTGAGGGCAATTTATTTCATGATGATTTTCCTAGCTCTGCTCTCAGGAGTCAGAGGCTAAGAAATTCAGCATTCCCTCGGAACACCCAGTCAGTACTTTGTGAACCCACAATTTGAAGCAGAAGTGACGGAGACTCTTAGGCCAGGAGGCCAGAGTTTGAATCCCAGATCTGCCACTCACTGGCTGGGTGACCTTGGGCAAGTCATTTATCTTCCTGTGTTTCTGTTTTCTCATGAGTTAATTAAATAAGTTAATTTCTGGGCCCCTGGGTGGCTCAGTCAGTTAAGCGGCTGCCTTTGGCTCAGGTCATGATCCCAGGATCCTGGGATCGAGTCCCGTATCAGGCTTCCTGCTCAGTGGGAAGCCTGCTCCCCCCTCTGCCTGCTGCTCTCCCAGCTTGTACTCTCTCTCTCTCTCTCAAACAAATAAATAAATAAGTTAATTTCTGTAAAGCATTTTTCACAGAGCCTGGCGTACCTTATTTTGTTGTGCTTTGCTTTATTCTGCTTTGCAGATGCTGCATTTTTTTTTTTTTTTTTTTTTTTACAAAACCCTGTGTCAAGCTAGTCTACCCCGATCCTATTTTTCCAACAGCACTTGTTCACTTTATGTCTCTGTATCACATTTTGGTAATTAAGTCTAGCAATATTTCAAACTTTTTCATGACCATTATATTTGTGATGGTGAGCTGTGTTCAGTAATTATGACTCACTGGAAGCTCTGATGATGGTTAGCATTTTTAGCAATAAAATGTTGTTTTTTCAGACAGCTGCTACTGCACACTTGGTAGACTACAGCATAGTGTAAACATAACTAGGAAACCGGAAACTTCATTTAACTCGTGGTGGTCTGGGACAGAACCTGCAATATCTCTGAGGGTTGCCTGTGTATAGAAGAGTGTTAGGTAAATGTTGCCGGGCCAGGCCAGCTGTGTAGCTTCAACACTGCTGTGTCTGATCACCAGCTTTGCAGTCACAGTCATCTCCCTCTTTGCTAAATGTCACAAGCCCCAGAGTTTGGTCCTCATTCTTGTCTGTTCTCGGAGCGCTCACTCCCCTGGTGAGCTCGCCCTGTCCAAGGCTTTAAAGACCATCTCTGTGCGGATGCCTCTCCAACTGTTTTCTTATCTCAGACCTCCCCTGGAGACTTACATCCAACTGACTACCCAATAGCTCCACCTCACATCTTATGCCATCTCAAACTTAACATGTCCCAAACCCTGGTCTTCAGCCCTCAACAAAGCCTCCTCCTCCCTTGGACTGCTCCAGTTCAGTTGATAAGGAATCCCAGGGGCCAACATCTATTCCAAACCTGCAATGTGCTAAATGTTTTATAGGCATTAGCACTCAATTCTCCCAACCAATTGGTTAGATAGGTCCTGATATTATCCCCACTATGTAGATGAAGAAATGGAGGCTCAGAAGTGTCACACTCAGGTGGTAAGCAGAGATGAGAGTCTGGCTTCGGGTCCCTTCCCTCATGTCCTCTAACTAAATGCAGCAATTTAGTTTGGATGCAGCCTCCAAAACCAACCGACTCTTGGAGATCACTGTTGCTCCTGCAGTACTTAGAGAGTGATCACAAAGTGCCAGACACCATGCTGAGTGTTTGACACATGGCACCGCGAACTTCCCAAAGAGCTGTTATTATCCCTATTTACAGAAAAGAAAGTCTAGGCTCAGAAAGGTTAGATGACTTGTCCAAGGTCACACAGCTTATTGTTGATGACACTTGGATCTGAACTCAGTTCTCTCTGACCTGAGGGGTGCTTAACACCACTGTGGATCCTGCCAGATCTCTGATGAAAGCAGAATATCGGTCTCTGATTCTAATGTCAGAGTCATGACCCATGCATTCGTTAATTAATTCATTCAATATACATTTCCTGAGCACCAGGCTATGTGTGAGGGAGCAGCAATACACAGCAAGAGAAAACAGGCCCCACCCCAATAAATGAAGCTCCAGCCTCTCAGATCATCCCCTTTGCCCCATTCCACCCCCTAATTTTAGCCTCCCTTCCTTTCTTATCCAGCCCATCGATGCATCACTTCCTCTACCAGGACCCTCAATGTTCATTGGTTACTTTGGCTTCCTAGGCCCCATCCTTGAAACCCACCCCCCAAATTGTCTTTCCACCTCCCCTCTCCAGGACTGCTGACTCCAACCAGAAGAAAAGGCCCAGTGCAGGGGAAGGGAGGGCGACACCACAGCAAATTCATGATCGTCCCTCAGCTAGGTTTTGAACACTCAGCAGTCCTTTCCCTCATTTCCTACCACCCAAGTCTACTCCAGCCCCAGCCATCACCTTAATGACGATATAATAATCCACAGTATGGATGTATCACTTTGTGATAGAACTTGTCCAACCAGTCCTTACTGTTGGACAATTAGTTTAGGTAGGAGAAAGTACATAAATGAGCGGGAGACTCCATGATGTGGAGAAAACAAAAGCATTATTAAAGACCATGAGTTAATATGAATAATATTATTTGAGGTAAGTGGGATGGGGCTGAGGTTCTGGGAGAGGTTCATTGGTCATGAGATTTATGGCAGAAAGTGAGCCTCATCGAGGTCCATGAACCAAGCCAGGAGGCAACATTCTATACACATCTATGAATGTTCTGGAGTGGGTCCATGGCTTTCATCAGGTGTTCCGAGGGGGCCTCCCCAAAAGTGAAAGGCCACTAATCTGGTCTATAATTTGTAACGTAAGCTCTGATCAGAAAGGCCAGGAGAATTTATTAAAAAGGTCAGTGAAGGGGCGCCTGGGTGGCTCAGTAGTTAAGTGTCTGCCTTCGGCTCAGGTCATGATCCAGGGGTCCTGGGATGGAGCCCTGCTTTGGGCTCCCTGCTCAGCGGGAAGCCTGCTTTTCCCTCTCCCACTCCCCCTGCTTGTGTTCCCTCTCTCACTGTGTGTCTCTCTGTCAAATACATAAATAAAATCTTAAAAAAAAAAAAAAAAGATCAGTGAAGTAAAAATGTGAGTTTAAGCCCCACAAAGACCTGGGGTCAAATCCCTGCTCTTCAGTTTCATTTGTGTACCTTTGAATAAGTTACTAAAAATTTTTGAGCCTTTAAAATAGGAATTTAGTGGCACCTGGGTGGCTCACTGGGTAGAGCAAGCAATTCTTGATCTTGGGATTGTAAATTCGAATCCCATGGTGGATGTTGAGATTACTTAAATAAACAAATAAAATCTTAAAAAAAAAAAAAAGGATATTCATGCGTCATAAACCAGTACAGGGGGCGCCTGGGTGACTCAGTCGGTTAAGTGGCTGGCTCTTGATTTCTGCTCAGGTCATGATCTCAAGGCCCTGGGATGCAATGCAACACGGGCTCCGCACTCAGCAGGGAGTCTGCGAGAGGATTCTCTCTCCCTCTGCCCCTCCCTCTGCTCACTCTCACTCTGTCAAATAAATAAACAAACCAGCACAGGACAGTGACCTCAGAGAGGATACTGGAGATGAGATGGGGAGTCTTACAGCCTTCGGTCTGTAGGGCAGCCTCCTCACTGGAGACAGTATTCGGCAAACAGGAAAACCCTTATTTTCTGTTTCTGCTGTGTCTCTGCCGGTTCCGCTCTTATTATTGAGTTGATGGAATGTCTGACTGTTGTAGACACAGCCCTTCGGGCTGCAAATAAAGAAACCCACTTGAACTAGGCTAGGCCAAAAGGGGTAACACATTAGGTTGAACCATACATAATTGCTAATATTTGCTCTTCTTGACCTTTAAAAACAACCCTTTCATATGGTTCAATCTTAATGTATGGATGCAGGGCCAACTCGGGGAACCCAAGTGGTGGAAATGGAGTAGGGCGACACGAGGAACTAGGACCAGGAACTGGAAAGCGTCAGGAGCCAGTCTCTCTGGCATCATGTGCAGCTTCTCTCTCTCTGTGTCTACTTGATTCTCGCTTCCGGCTGTCCTTTCTCTCCTGCCCACCTGCACCCAGACCCCCGGGGCCTTCCGCGCGGCCAACAGAAGCTCAGTCGGGAGACATAATCTGATTGGTCTATTGTGAGTCAGGTGTCTGCTCTGGTCCAATCATCTGTGGGCAGGGAGGCAGGAGTCTTTAGTGAAAACAATGGAAACAGATGTGAGCGGAAAAGAAACTTACTGAACGGACGTAGATTAGATCACAGAGCTTTCAGGCTTGGGAAACAAGCCGGAGCAGGAGACGATAAGCAGCTGGAACCACAGCCGCAATGACATCACAGCAGTGGTTTTGTTGGGATCTGCTGGACTGTGCAGTTTTCACCCCTATCAACGGCGACAACGGCTCGCTAGCTTTGCAGCCACCATTCCCCTGGGAAGTGGGTATGCCCCCCTCAGTCCCCCAACCAGAATGGAGTCTCTCTCTTTAAAAGAAAAAAAAAAAAAAGACTCTAGGGGCGCCTGGGTGGCTCAGTTGTTAAGCGTCTGCCTTCGGCTGGGCTCATGGTACTGGTGTCCTGGGATCGAGCCCCGTATCGGCCTCTGCCCAGCGGGAAGCCTGCTCCTCCCTCTCCCACTCCCCCTGCTTGTGTTCCCTCTCTCGCTGTGTGTCTGTCAAATAAATAAAATCTTAAAAAATACATTTTTATTTATTTGGTAGAAAGAGAGCACAAGTCAGCAGAGCGGCAGGCAGAGGGGTGCCCTCAGGTGCCCGACCTGAACCGAAGGCAGACGCTTAACCGACTCAGCTACCCAGGCGCCGCTGGAATGGATTCTCTTGTCTCTGCTTGTGCCTCCCCAGCTGCAGAGGAAAAGTCCCAGTGGGAGTGTCTGGTTGAGCTGAAGTCATGAGCAGGCACCCCATTGCCACTGTGTGATGAGAATATGAGTATCTGGCCTTTGCAGCCTTGTATTAGGAAGTGGACCCCACCTTCCACCAGAACTCATGCAGTGGGGAGTTCTCTAAACATAGATGAGGGTGCAGACACTCCGTCCCACCACTGGGCCCACTGCTCAGGTGGAGAGGGACAATTTTTGAAGAAGGGACTGTGGGATGGGCAAATGCCCAGAAAGTGTCCACAACAGTGACCTCTCCCCCAAGCTCCTGCCCAGCTCATGTGCTGTGTTCTCCAAGAAGCCTTTTTCTCCTCCCATTGTAGTCCACCCTGGTCAGGCTTTCTTCTGCTTAGAACCTGCTTAGGAGGGCACAGGATTAAATTGTTACTGTTGCTTTTCTATCTGAGATTGAAGCAGCTGGAGGGCAGGAAGTTTGCCTTATGCCTCTCTATTATCTGTACAACAGCTGGCCCAGGGAAGACCTGTAGTAGGGACTTAACCAGTACTTGTTGGTTGACTAAGGCATTAGTCAGGGCTCCTGCAGATAAAAGTAACAGACACTGATCAACGAACGAAAAAGGAATTTCTGGGGAGGGTACGGGTAGCTCATAGAAAGGATGGAAAAGCTAAACCATCAGATCTCAAGATGGCACATAGCACCAGAGAGCAAGAAGGAAAGATGAGTTGAATCACCTTCAACCATCCTCCATCCTTACAGCACTCCACTTAAGACTCAAATTCCCAGCTTGGCCAACTGTTGGCTGTATCACTTGGGCAGGTGACTTAATTTCCGTGCTTGGGTTTCCACATTGGCAGAATGGGGCTAACAATCAAACCCACCTCCAGGGAGGACTGGATAACTCCATACATGAAGCACTCAGACAGGGGACGGCCCCTGCTCTTACAGAGAAAGGGGAATGCATGTTCTTACAAGAACTTCAAGTCCTCTCTGATTCCTTAGCTACCTAGGACTGGAAAAGAAGATTGCTCACCCCCACATCTGCCAGTCTAATCCTGACTGGGGCCACGGCCAGGAAGGAGGAGGAGGAAGTGTAGGAGGTAGATCCAACAACATCCAAGCAACCTCACCTCCACACTTACAACCAAAGCAGCCCATGACCCTCAAAAATTATTGCTTCAGGCCAGAGTCAGGTGCCAAAAGGTCTTCATCCAGTTCCCTGTGCAGTTATTCATCTCCCTGTCTCCTGCCTCTGGCTAACTGTGATTAATGCCTGTGGCAGTCACAGGAATAGCTCCTAATGAATTTCTAATGAACTCATTTGGTGTTAATGCGGTGTGTAATTCCGCAGGATGCTCATTATAATTTAGCCTTATTAAGTCTCTAGTTATTGCGAACTACTATTGCTCTAAGCTCAGAAGCAAGAGAAAAGTAATTATCTGGAGCAGGCAGTTAAATTATGGAAAGGACTGGACATTCAGAGAAGGCCAACCAGTGGCTACTCCTTTTTTTTTTTTTTTCCTCCTTGGGGTGTAATGCTCTGTGCGAGGAACCGGCCGTGCAGGTCTTTGAGCTGAGGCAAGACTGCCCTCCCTGACTTTATATCCTGTAATGTCAGAGCTGTGCAGGCTGCAGCCTGTGGGGGGCGGGGGACGGGGGGAGGGTCTTTAAGGCCCATCCAAAAGTGGCCCTGCTCCTAAAATGGTCCACTTGTGTACTGCTTGGGTCTGAATTTGCACCATGGGGGTGGATTCTTCTGCCTTGGAGGCACCGTTGCATGTCCAAGGTGACCTATGCCACACCTCAGAGTTCACAAAGGGTGACAGATAGGCTATCTTATCTGAACATCACGGCATCCCAGTTATTGTCATTAAACTCCTTTGACAGATAAGAAGATTGACGTGCACAGAGGTGAAGCCACTTGCCCAAGGTCACTGGGTGCCAGAGTGGTGGCAACAGAACCCGCATCCTCAGACCCCCAGGTGAGCTCTCTTTCCAGCTCACCTCTCGTTTTACCACCTGGCATGCTTCTCATGCACACGTGACTCACATTTCCCCCCTAGATCAGATGTCCCTTGAAGTTGGAGCTGTGTCTATGACCCCTTTACCTGTTTGGCCTTGGTCCAGAGGGATGGGCTGCCAGGGCAGGCCCCCTGAAGCCACCTGGAGTGTTCGCTCAAGCACAAGCTGATTCAGTTCTCTTCCCACCTCTCTCTGAAATTTTCTCCCGGTTTCCCTCTGACCCTACCCCCTCTCATGTGCTCTCTCTCTCTCTCTCATTCTCGCTCTCTCAAATAAATAAATAAAATCTTTAAAAAAAAAAAAAGAAATTTTCTCCCGGTTTCTCACAACCAGCTTTATACTTTTAGCTAAAATGTAGATTAAACTTTTTTTTAAAGTTTGAAATCATTTTCTCCTGGAGATAAAAGTAACCCATGCTATTTGCCTAAAATTCAGAAAAATGCAGAAAAGTCTAAAGAACATAAGGATCATCTGTAACCCTATCACTCAGATATAACTATTGTGTAACAGTTGGTATAAATATCCTTTCAGCCCTTATGATATGCACATATAAACACACATAGGAACATTTTATTCATAACGTCATCTACTCTATGTATTTGTATACACTATATGTATATGTCCTATTTGGGAAATTGCTTTTTTTTTTAAGATTTTATTTTTAAATCATCTCTACCCCCAATGTGGGGCCTGAACTCACAACCCCAAGATCAAGAGTCACACGCTCCACTGACCGAGCCAGCCAGCCAGACGCCCCTGGATATTGCTTTTTATTAAACTTAGGAACATGAAATTTCTGAAAGATGAATTTACATTGTCAAAGAATAAAAGCAAATTTCAGAATATTCTCGGTAACTGCTCTGGGTTATGAGACGATACAAAAAAAAGGGGGGGTATTTAGAGAATAAAGCCCAAATCACCTCCTACACAAGCCGGTAAAGAAATGTACTTATTGCTACCTTATCTCCCACAGTATCTCATTCGTCAGTGGCATGGGAAGAGCAATGGGTGGAAGACGAAGGTCTGAGTGCAAAGTCACATGGCATTAGGGGTCAGGATCAGTGGATGGGCCATGGGAGTTTAAACGCAAACCCAGGGGCCTGATGTGGCCCTCGCCAACTCCCCAGCCTCATTTTCTGTTGTGCCCTCTCTGCTGCAAATTCATTATCACCGGAACCGCCCATACTCACTCTGCTATTTCGCACCTTGCCTTTACACATACTTCTCTCTCTCTCATGCCCAGTGGCATAAATGGTGAGAACTCACTTTTGTGCAATACCTAATTTGATTGTTTGCCTAGGAAGTAGACAAAGAGAGCTCCTTGGAGGGCCAAGTAGGTTTTGTGTCAATATGGAAGAAAGTGCTGGGTGGTGGGGGAATGTTTTCTTTCCCCTTTGAGGTGGAAGGAGACTCATTCTGGCCTTCCTTGGTGCTGTGTTTAGTTCAGCCTCCATGACCAGGGAGCTGCTGTACACACCTAAACCACCCTGGAATTGACCTCCTGCTTCCTGTACTGTGTTCTGGTCGGCAAGTCCCTCTTTCCTAACTCTTTCCAGAACTTTCTGTCAGTCTTGGGTGAGGTGCTGTTGGCCTCTGCCTGTGGTCTCTCACTTCACTCACATCTAAGCAGACGCCTGGAGCTGTGGGTATGTTCATCGTGGCTGTTCAGACATGGGAAGGAATGGGTAAATTCAGGTTGATATCAGTGTGACCGCTATGTGTGTCTCTGTGGCTCTCTGTACAAAAATGCGCATTGCCCAGGTGCATGTATGTCTGTGATACTATACTGTAAGGGGAATTGCATGCATGTGTGAGAAAGTGTATGTATATACGTATCTGTATCCCTGTATCTCTGTGTGTATGAGAATGTGTGCTTTCTCTGTGTATACGGTGTGTATACATGTGGAGTATTATGTACTTGTGTATACATATGGAGCAGAGTGCACACATGCTCAGCTATGGTTTTCTGTGAATGGCTCTGGATCTGTTTGTATCCAGACATGTGGGAGTGTTTGTTTACTGAAGGGAAGGGAGATATTGGATGCCTAGACTACAAATAAAAACAAATAAATAAAAACCCTCAAACATAATTGGAGTTCCAGAGACAAGGAAAGGACTCTCAAGTTGACTGCATTGATCAAAACATCTTTAAGAACCTGTTCTTTGCAGCTCTAACCTGTTCTTTGCAGCTCTCGACTATGTTTGATGCTGTATCCTTCTGGTCACAAAATGACTGCAGCATTTCCAAATCCCACACTCAGACACAAAGAATCCAGTAACAGATACATGCAACTTTGCTTTGGGGGTGACTTTCCTAAGAAGGAGGAAGCTTTCCTATTTCCCCCCATGTCTCATTGGCTAGAACTTGGTCACATGGTCAAAACTAAACCAATCTCTGTTAAGAGGACTGAGACCACCAAGTTCCACTTAAACTAATCAGGACCCCCCCCTTCCTGGAGCTGAGGATGGAATTAGCTTTTTAAAGCACAAGGCTGTAGTGCCTGGGTGGCTCAGTCAGTTAAGCAGCTGCCTTTGGCTCAGTCATGATCTCAGGGTCCTGGGATCCAGCCTCACTTAGGGCTCCCTGCTCAGTGAAGAGTCTGCTTCTCCCTCTCCCTCTGCCCCTCCCACTCTGTGCTCTCTCTTGCTCACTCTCTCAAATAAATAAAATCTTAAAACAAAAAGAAAGCACAAGGCTGCTTAGAGGAATATCAGTCATTTGACAGGGTTCTGTCAGGACAACTAATGGGTGGGGCACCTGGGGTTCAGTCGGTAGAGCTTGGGACTCTGTCTCTGGGTGGTGAGTTTGAGTGCCACATTGGGTATAGAGATTACTTTAAAAAAATAAAAAACAGGGCGCCTGGGTGGCTCAGATGGTTGAGCATCTGCCTTCAGCTCAGGTCGTGATCCTAGGGTCCTGGGGTCGAGTCCCGCATCGGGCTCTCTGCTCCTTGGGAGCCTGCTTCTCCCTCTGCTGCTCTCTCTCTCTCTCTGTCTCTCATGAATAAATAAAATCTTTAATAAAAAAACAATAAATCTTTAAAGATAAAAAATAAAAATAAAAAAACAGGGGCACCTGGGTGGCTCAGTTGGTTAAGTATCTGCCTTAGACTCAGGTCATGATCTTGGCGTCCTGGGATCCAGCCGTGTTGGGCTCCCTGCTCAGCAGGGAGTCTGCGTCTCCCTCTGCCTCTCCCCCGATTCATGCTCTCTCTCTCAAATAAATAAAATCTTTTTAAAAATAAACAGGGGCGCCTGGGTGGCTCAGATGGTTAAGCGTCTGCCTTTGGCTCAGGTCATGATCCCAGGGTCCTGGGATTGAGCCCCACATCGGGCTCCCTGCTCAGCGGGAAGCCTGCTTCTCCCTCTCCCACTCCCCCTGCTTGTGTTCCCTCTCTCGCTGTGTCTCTCTGTCAAATAAATAAAATCTTAAAAAAAATAAATAAAAATAAAAATAAAATAATGTTAAAAAAAGACAAATGGGAATGGATGTTGGGTAGACAGTCAGTAGTGTCTATTACAAAGGTGTGTGTATGCATGTATGCAAGCATGTCTGTAAGTGTACATTGTGTGTGTGAACATGGGTGACTATATAATATGTATGGGTGTTTCAATTACCTATTGTTGCATAACAAACCATTCCAAAACATAGTGGCTTAAAACAACAAAACTGGGGGGATTCACAGTGCCCGGACAGATAAAACGTGATTTGTAGATGCCTCCCTGGATGAAACTAATTGAAAAGCAAAGGAGGGGCGCCCCGAACACTGGGCCTCCTTTGAAGTTTCTTGGCTGAAAGCAGCCGGATTCTTACTGCCACTCAAGGTTCTCATCTAGGGAGTAAATACAGGCACCTGTCGTGGTCATGTACTTCACGAACGCCTTGCCTTGCACGTGGTGTGTTGATTAAACTCACAATAAAAGCGGAGACAGAGCTTGGCTCAAGGCCTTTCACCACTAGAGCGTCTGGTCCTCGGGCCCTCTCGTTTCTCCTACTTTGGTGTCTGGAGGAATCTTTTTCATTTGCCATCTCGGCATTTGCTGGCTAACCCGACACAAAACTGTATCAGTTGCCATGATTCTGTGGGTCAGGAACTTGGGCAGGGTAGGCCTGGGTGGCCATCTCTACACGGCCTCATCTGTGGAGACTCACAAAGCTATATTCCACCAGTCAGTAGGCTGAGCTGGAAGGCGGAGGCTTCCCTCCCATGTTTGACCCAGTGCTTCTCTGCATGGCTCCTCTCTCTTCTCACATGACGAGCTTGGGCTTCCTCACAGCATGCTGGCCTCAGGAAGGCTGAACTTCTTCCAGGGCAGCTGACTTCCGACAAGGAGGAAGCAAACGCTGCCAGTCCTCTTCACGTCTGGATTTAGAAATCTCAGAATGTTACCTCTACCACAAATATCCAAGAGGAGAGAAGTAGAATTTACCGTTTGATAGGCAGAAAAGCATGCACATGCAGAGAAGAAAGGAATCCATGACAGCCATCTTTGGAAATGATCTACAACGGGAGGAGTACGTATTGAACGTGAAGGTGGGTGTATCTGAGTGTGAGCCATTTTTGTCTGTGGGCATGGAGGAGTGTGAGTCTGTGTCAGTGTGCATGTGTTACCCGCGTGCCTGTTTATGTACATACAGGTGGGAACGTGTGGAGGAATGTGTGTGAAGTGTACATGGGTACAGGTATGTGTGCATGCACAGTAGGCAAAGCTGGCAACCTTGACCTGCCCTTGCTGTGGACTTCCTGGGTGGACACGCTGAGCCTGCAAATCCTGGTCAAGGTAACAATCCAATCATTACTAGAATTTTATCCTTGACTAGGAGGCTGTGGGTCCTAAGCCAGGCAAAAGACTCAGCCTTTACCATAACCCTCTGAAGCCACACTGCTAGCAGGGAGGAGGAGACCCTCTACCTTTTTTTTTTTTTTTTTTTTTTTCTTCCCTGAGATCTGGAGGTTTTCTACCTGCAGAACCACTGGCTCCGTGATCCCCCATCCCAGCCCTGCCTTTGGGATTGTAAACCTCAGGAAGGGATTTCAGAGATAGTAGGAAGCCCAAGCTCAAGGCTGCTCACTGAACCCTTGGCTTCTCTTTCACAGCACATTTCCCAGGAAAGAAAATCTGATGGTGAGGCAGCGAGCAGGGAGGAAAAGGCATGGGTCGAGTGCTACCTTGTGCCATCCCTGTGTGTCCTCTCTGGAACTTCACTCAGTCGCCACATTGAGCTCTGAAGCAAGGACTCAGGTGGTCTTTTTACAGATAAGGGAAAGGATGCTCAGAGGCATCCTAAAGTCACACCTTATAAAGAGCAACGGGAGTGAAGAGGGGATGGAAGGAAGAGAAGGTACATCATTTTTCTTTGGCCACCAATTCCTTTTCATTAAGAAGAGTCTTAAAAACGGGTGCCTGGGGCGCCTGGGTGGCTCAGTCGTTGGGCGTCTGCCTTAGGCTCAGGTCATGATCCTAGAGCCCTGGGATCGAGCCCCACATCGGGCTCCCTGCTCAGCGGGAAGCCTGCTTCTCCCTCTCCTACTCCCCCTGCTTGTGTTCCTTCTCTTGCTGTGTCTCTGTCAAATAAATAAAATCTTAAAAAAAAACTGGGGTGCCTGGGTGGTTCAGTCAGTAAAGCATGTGACTCTTGGTCACAGGGTCATGAGTTCAAGCCCCAGGTTGGCGTGGAGCCTACTTAAATAAATAATTTTTGGAGCAGGTAATATATTCCTATGTCTCAATATTCAAGAGTAAGAATAGGGGCTACAAAGAAAACCCCCCTCTGTGCCCTGGCGCCTCTGCCGTTCTGCTCCCCGTGCCCTGCCCAGCCAACAGAAGGCTCAGGCTCTTATGTATCCTTCAGAGCAGTCTGATGCATATATACACAAATATGTATACACTTATATGTGTTTATATATTCCCCCTCGCCTGTCACACTTTTTTAATTTTTTTTTTAAGATTTTATTTATTTATTTGAGAGAGAATGAGAGAGAGAGAGCATGAGAGGGAAGAGGGTCAGAGGGAGAAGCAGACTCCCTGCTGAGCAGGGAGCCCGATGCGGGACTCGATCCCGGGACTCCAGGATCATGACCTGAGCCGAAGGCAGTCGCTTAACCAACTGAGCCACCCAGGCGCCCTTGATTTTTAAATTTAATATAGCTTGCAGAATGTTCCATATTGGTGCCAAAGAGGTCCTCATGCTTTATTCCAGTGGCCTGGTGTTTCATTCTGGGGCTCCATCATAGTGTATTTGAGCAGTCACCTATTAAAGGAACATGTAGGTTACTTCCAACCTTTCGGTATAACAAAGCTGCAGTGGAAAATGCATTAATCTGTTTCACATCTGTAAGATTATATCTGTAGGAGCAAGTTCCCTGAAGTAGAACAGCTGGGTCAGAAGATGTGCTAGAAGCTGGCAGATCATCCCCTGTGAGGGTCCATACCCGCCCCCCACCCCAGCATGGTTGAGAGCACCTCCCCGCCTCCCCCAAGCCCCAGCTCCATCGCTGTGCTGGGTTTGAAGGGAGGTCAGGTGGAGACAGGCTGGGAGGGAAGGTGGAGCCATCCCCAGGGAAGCCCATGGCAGGAAAACAGGCAGGCACTTGGGGAAGGTCCTAGGACATCAGCTGGTGACACAGACCTCTCCCCAAGATAAGGCAGCAGCACCTTCTGTGCTGGGGCCTAAGAGTTAAGAGATGGGGATTCTGGGTCCAAGGTTCCCACCTCCACTTGACAAAGGGCAAGCCCTTTCATAATGATAGCAGCCACCTCCAGGCAGAGCGCTGAGCTGGCACTTCTGCAGCCTGAGTTCAGAGAGGTTAGGGAACACGCCCGAGGTGGTCCAGCCCTTACGTCACAGAGTCAGGATTTGATCCCAGACAACACTGTGTTTCATGGCCTTGGCTTCCATCTCAAAGTCATGTGGCCTTGGTGCAGTAAGGGGCTTAGGAACTGGTTGGGGTAGAGCAGGTGGGCACGTGGCCCCCCACCACGGAGAAGACCGTGTCAAGTTCACTTGTCACAGGAAGGCCTGACTCCTCAACAGTCTCCCTATTTTTCAGGCTGGTTTTGCGGTTCAGCGGAGGCTGTGAGCACCCTGGGGTCTGGCACTAGGGCTTACCACAGAACAGGGTACACGGTGGGTTTGCTGATGGAGATAAGGGAGAGGAGCTTAGGTGAAGGATGGGGAGAAGCTGGGTAGGGACAGAGAAGCCGCAACAGGTAGGACACAGGGCTAAGGCCAGCAAAGCGCCCTGCAGCACAGCTCCCCTCTCCTGCCCCAAGCCTCTGGCTGCCCCAGATGCCGTGACCTGGAGCGCCCCCTGGCGGCACACTCTGCAGCCCGGCCTGCGAAGGCGCCCGTGGGTCTGGGGGGGGGGCGGTCTGGGCCCAGGGGAGAGGGGCTGACCCTTCGGACCACTGTCATCTCTGGGGGGCTGGCTGGCCTGCCACTCCACCCAGGAGTGTCCTTTCTCGGAGGCAAGTCGGCTTAATCATAGTAATAATGAGGCACTCACACGAAGAATCACAAAGGGACCTTTTGAAGGAGGAAAGGGACTCTTGAAGCCATGATTGGTCCATCAGAGTTACAGGAAAGGGTAACACATCTCTCAAGTGTCCTCCCCATCGTAATCTGGGATGTCTTAGCATTTGCACCGATGCTGTTTCTGCACCTTCACAGAGCTGCCTGGGTGAGCATCTGTTGCCCCATCACCAGGGGCTGGACCAGCCTCAGCCTGTGAGCCCCACTGAGCCAGAGGACAAAGCCTGAAATGAGACACAGAGCCATAGTGTAGAAAGGGGCTCCTGAGACCATCTTATCACTTATTCACTTGTCTATTCGATAAATCTTCTTGATCCACCTATGAGGTACAGACATGTGGGCCCTGGGGATGTGGGAGCTAACAACAGGCAAGGTCCCTGACTTCTGGCAATTGAGAGTCCAGGCTGGGAGAGGCAAACAACAAAGGGACAAGGTCAAAGTGCTGTGGACACTATGCAACAGGGTGACGCGCCAGTGTCTAAAGAGGTCATTTTCACACTGGTGGGCAGGGAAGGCCTGGTAGGAACACTCGGTATATACACTTCAATGCTTAGGACGCAGGACTGTGGATAGTGGCAAAAGTTCAGCTGTACAAGAGCTGGGGTGGCGGCGGGGGGGTGCAGCTCAGCATATGGCAGGAATAGAGGGAAGGGCAGAGTGGGGTCAAAGAACAAGAAGAGCTGGGGTCAGGGAGAGGGCAAGAACACACATGCTCCAAGGTTTGATTTGATTCCAAGGGCTGAGGTGGTCATTGGAGGGCTCTGAGCCTGAGGACAGCATGATCCAATTTGCATTTTTAATAGGTCCTGCCTTTTGCTTTGTGGAGAATAAAGGATGGAAGGGATGAGGGTAAAAGCAAGGAGGCCAGCTAGGAGGTGAGTCCAGGTCTCGAGATACAGAGGTGGTTTCTGCAACGGGGCGGGGAAGAGTCATGTTCTGATGAATCTTAGAGGCACAGTGGCCGGTGGGCGGTTGTTGACAGGACCCGCTGGAGGATTGTCTGCGAGGGGCGAGGAGAGCCGAGACCAGGCTGGGTGCCTTCCCTCCCACTCCATGCCCCTTCCCGCCGGGGTCCGGGGCCTACTGAGTCCTCTCCCTCAGCTCACTTCCAGCAGGGGCAAAGGACCCTAGACTCCACCGCCAGAGGCCCCCAAGGCTGTATCATGGGTGAGTGTGTTCAGAGACTAGGGACCTGGGGACCAGAGGTGCTCTCAGCCTTCCATAGCTTGCTCTCTCTCCCTCCTCCGCTCTCTCTCTGCACCCTCCTTCCTCTCTCACTCTCCTCCCTCTCTCCCTCTCCCCCCACCCTCTCTCTCTCTCTCTCTCTCTCTCACACACACACACACACACACACACACACACACACACACACACACACCCGGTTTACTGCAGCCTTATCAGAAGGAAGCCTCCAGCAGAAACAAGGGGTCTCCAGGGACAGAGTGAGAGGCGCTGACTGTGGACTTTTCCAAGGATTGGGAGGTAGGCTCTGCTGCCCTCCACATTCCATCCTCCTGCTGCCTCTGCCAAACCCTCCTGGTTCTTGCGGGAGAGAAGCTGCGGTTCCCAACTAGAGGCAATTTTGTCTCAGGCCATTGGCAGCGTCTGAAAGCATTTTTAGTTATCCTAACTGGGGAGGGAGTGAGATTAGCATCTAGCGGGTAGAGGCCAGGGATGCTGCTAAATCTCCCACAAGGCACACGACAGCCCCCACCTCAAAGAATGATCTGGCCCCCAGATGTCAGCAGAGGCAAGAGAACCTTCCGTGGGCTCGCCGCCATCAAACATGGAAGGGGCTGTCCTCCTCCCGGAAGCCCCGGTGGCCTCCCGCTGCCATGGATTGGGGGGTGACCATGTGACTGCACAGGGGCTGCACTGTCTCCCTTAGTCCTCTCAGCCACCCTGTGAAGTACGTAGTAGTCTTTGCCCAAGGGCACAGTGTACCTGTCAGTGAGAGGCCGAGCTGTTCATCAGACTCCTGAGCCTGCCCCCGTCTCGCGAATGGAAGGGATTTCACAGGGTCTGTTGCTGTTATGAGCAATGCGACATCTTGTTTCAAGTGAAGTCTTACTGGGAAGTCCAGTGTATACTAGATAACAGGACTGGGTCGAAGCAGCCTGGGAGATTCTCAAAGCCGCCCCCCCCCCACGCCCCCACTTCCATCCTACCCCCTTGAGCCTCCAAGGCCATCTACCTACTCTGGGCCTCTGTGGGGGCGGCATAGGTTGTGCTCTGCAGACGGGGACACCATTCCCGGGGGCTACTTGTGGGGCTGGTGGGGCTATGGCGAGCTACCTCTAGGGCAGGGGTGGCAAGCAGGCGGCGTCTTGACTGTGAACATGCATTGCTTGTTAGACCAGGTGTCATGCTTAACTAACGAGGAGCAGAAGGGGGTGTGGGGTAGCTGTGAATGCTGAGGACCTGCCATCCCTCTTCTAAGAGACGGGAAATATGACATTGAATTTTACTAGAAGATACCTTGCCCCTCTCTACTCCTTGCAATTCAGTGGTGACTCCAAAATGGAGCCGTCCATCACCCCTGTGTTGAAAAATCCCACCCAAGACTGGAGGCACAGCTACATGGGGGTTCCTGAGAGCCTCCAGCACACCCTGGGTTAGGAAGTTCTGCCTCTTTCCCAGAACCCGGGCAGGTTTGCTTTTTGGGTGCTTCTACATTTGTCTTAACCTAATATTGACCTAGAGTCCTATGTTTGGGCAGAGAGGGGCTGTTGCTGAGTTGTTGTTGTCTTTTTTTTTTTTCCTGTCTTCACTACCCTTTGGTGGCCAACTGGGGATGTTCTTCCTCCTCCGGGTGCCACACTGGAGTTAGATCTTCCCCCTGAGGACCTCGGCTTCTTCCCACTCTTTGTCAAGCCGGGTGGCATCTCTGAGGGTCTGGTCAGGAGGACCAGCAGAGACCCTGTAATGCAAGACAGCAAGCCCTGTCTGTTCTCTTTGCAGAGGGTTCCCCAGCTGCCCTGGAGCCTGGGATGAATCTTCCTGGCCCTCTGCCTTCACTCCCTCTACCGTTCTGCCTGGACCCAGCTACAGAGCAGGGCCACTAATGCCAACAGGGATGTTCTCCCTTGTCTGTGGCTAGAGAGGCCAGGAGATGCAGATTGCAGGCCTCTCTGGGGCACGTACCACAAAGAGAATAGCCGAGGGAAGGGCTAGCAGCAGCTGACCTCCTGGGAGGAGAGGCAGGGAGACACCTCATGCATACCCTTTTGTACCTCTTGAGATGTATACTATTGTGGACCTATTTTCAAGAAAAAATTAACAAGAGAAAGCATCAAGGGGTGCCTGGTTGGTTCAGTCATAGAGCATGTGACTTGATCTTGGGATCATGAGTTCAAGCCCCATGCTGGGCATAGTGTTTACTTAAAAACAAAAACAAAAACAAAAACACCTGGTAAATCAAAACAAACAAATCATATTTATGGGGCACCTGGCTGGCTCGGTCAGTGGAGCATGAGACCCTTGATCTCAGGGTCATGAGTTTGAGCCCCACGTTGGGGGTAAAGTTTATTTAAAAAAAAAAAAAGGCAGAAGAGAAAGCCTCAGTTTGGGGCTTGATGCTAGAGCCCTTGGATGGGGAGGTGGCCGGACCAACTGCAAACACAGAGAATAGGCTGTGGCTAGGTGGAGGGGCTCTGGGTCTCATCCCTTGTCTTGGCCCCAGAAAGATGAAATTCTGCCTTCCCGAGAAATCCCCTATCTGTGCATTTGTTTATTCAGGAAACAGATACTTCTTGAGCTCCTGCTTTGTGCTTGGCACCACACTGGGTGCTAGTCAAGGTCCCTGCTTCCCTGGACCAGATAGCCCTAGGGTATGTGTGTGAGGTGTAGACGGGGAAACAGGCAGACAATGCAAAGTGCTGGGACTGGGAGGCATCTGAGGAGCCAAGGAAGGCCTCCTGGTGGAAGTGTTGTGGAAACTGAGGTCCAAAGAATGAATCAAAGCCAGGGAGGGTTGGGGGTGCAGTGCAGAGGGAGTCTGGGTGAGAGGCCCAGTTCTGGGACAGAGAGAGGGTGGGGATTTCTGGTAGGATTCAGGAGCCATGCAGCATGATCTCCAGCTACCTTTGAGCCCAGCTTTCAGCAGAACCTGGGCATATATGCAGTGTCTGGTCTTACTGTGTGTGCACATCTCTCTGCCCAGAGGCCAGTGAGTCACTCACCCAGGACTGGGTAGGTCTCTGTGGTTGCCCCACTGGCTAACATGGGGCCAGGCACACGATCAGGCTCAGTTTCTCCTGAATGGTTCTGGTGGCAAGTTCGTGATCTCCCACTGAGAGGACAGAGATCCAGCGACCCTGAGTTATTAGCTCATCAGATATTTGTTGAGCACCTAGTCTTCGTCAGATACGGGCTAAGCCCTGGGGATTTAGGAGAGGTCAAGCAAACAAGTCTCCTGCTGGACTGGAGTTTACATTCCCCTGGGGGAGGACCCTGTGTGCAGAGTATTAGATAGCAGGACTGCCGGAAAGAGGACAACATGAGGCTTGCGATAAAGTGGGTGTGGGGGTGGTCAGGGAAGCCTTGCTGGGGAGGTCTCACTGGGCCATCTCCCTATGAAGACCTGAGGGCAAGGCAAGGGGTCAGGGGAGGGCAGGGCACTCGGCACCCTGGCGAGTCAGAGTGACAAAAAGAAAGGCCCTGAGGCTGGAGGGAAGGGAATGAGGGCGTGAGAGGTCAGGGCGGAGACGGGGAGGGACTAGGTGGCTCCGCACCCTGTGGGCCATGTAAGATTTTGCATTCTATTCCAAGTCAATGAGGAAACCTTCCAAGTTTTTAAGCAGGGGTGTGGCGGGACTTGATCTGCACTTTTATTTAGTCTTTTTTAATTTAAAAAAAGATTTATTTTAGGGAGAGAGAGAATCTCAAACAGACTCCCCGCCGAGTGCGGAGCCCCACGCTGGACGATCTCACCTCCCTGAGATCATGACCTCTGCTGAAATCAAGAGTTGGACGCTTAACCGACTGAGTCACCCAGGCGCCCCTTGATCTGAACTTTTAAAAGATCACAGCAGCCCCAAAGATTCGGGATATATTTTCAAGGATGAATGAAAACAAGTCGCCAATATGTTGGACGTGGGTTGAGGGGAGGGAGGAGTCCTAGAGGGCTCCTGGATTTGGGGCCTGTGCAAGCAGTTACTTGAACTGTTGTCATTAGAAAGTGCTCGGTTTGGGGGTCGGATAGGCCCAAACTTCAATCCTCACTTAACCTTTTCAAGCCTTGGTTTTCTCTTCTGAAAAAATGACGACAAATGACAGTTGCACATAGAGGATGTTAATTCTTGTCCCTTTGATGAAGGATAATTGGAAGGCAGGCAGAGACAAGCACCCCACCCCCACCCCCACCCCTGCCCTAAGAGGAAACTACCTTTAAAAGGATTTTACACCATTGGAAGGAGCCCTCCACGCTTTCCCATAGGATAGATAGGTGACAAAAATCTGATTGGATGACAGGCACAGGGAGGGTTAATCAGATTGAAACAGCCCACCAACAAGCCTGTAAAAACCCCTAGACTTAGAAACTCCAGAGGCAATCCCTCCGGGTCCCCTCCTACTTCAGGAGCTTTGTACTATTCACTTTGCTGTGGCTCAATAAACCTTGCTTCGCTGGCTACCACTCTTGTCTGGTCTCCCTCTCATTCTTCGAAGTGGTGTGACCAAGAACAGTGGGCACCAACGGAGAAAAATCCTGCAACACCTTGACCAAAGAGATTACAGATGTCCAGAAAAATAAGGTGTCCTAAGGTCACATAGCCAGACTAAGTACCTCCAAGTGTTTACTCAGAGGAAAACAAAGAAGATGAATAGAGGCTCTGGAGGCCAACGAAACACCCACTTAAAATCTCAGCTCTGAGCGTGCGACTGGTGTTCTCAGGGTCCCACGTTGGGTGTTAAGATTACAAAAAACAGGGGCGCCTGGGTGGCTCAGTCGTGTCTGCCTTCGGCTCAGGTCATGATCTCAGGGTCCTGGGATTAAGCCCCGCATCGGGCTTTCTGCTCAGTGGGGAGCTTGCTTCTCCCTCTTCCCCTGCTTGTGTTCCCTCTACCGCTGTGTCTTTGTCAAATAAATAAAATCTTTAAAAAAAAAATTACAGGGGTGCCTGGGTGGCTCAGATGGTTAAGCGTCTGCCTTCGGCTCAGGTCATGATCCCAGGGTCCTGGGATCGAGCCCACATTGGGCTCCTGGCTCAGCAAGGAGCCTGCTTCACCCTCTCCCTCTGCCTCTCTCTCAGTATCTGTCTCGAATAAATAAAATCTTTAAAAAAAAATTTTTTTTTAATTACAAAAGATAAACTAAAAAAAAAAAAACAACCTCAGCTCTGAGCCTCAGTTTTCTTACCTGTAAAATGTATCTCATTTAATCATCTCAGGCCTAGGAGGATAAGACATAAACATATTCCCACTTCACAGGTCACTAGTGGCATGCTCAGAGCTGAGATTTGAAGTGGGTGTTTCGCTGACATGTGAGAATGATAAAAAATTAAAATTTCAGCTGCCATTAACAAGGTCTTATGGGAACACAGCCTGACTCAGTTTAATGACCGCTTTTGCTACAAGGGCAGAGTTGAGTAGCTGTGACAGAGTAGGGCCTAGAGAGCCTAATATAGTTACTCTGGGTCTTTATAGGAAGGTGGGGCAGGAGGCGGGGAGAGAAAGTGCGCAGACCGCTACCGGAAGGCACGACTGTACTTCCGACAGTTCTCGCCCCAAAGAGGCAGAATAGATAAAACGCCATCCGAAATAACCCAGGGTCCATTTGAAGGCCATTGGGGAAGGAAGAGTTTCAAATCCGAAAAAGGCAGGTCATTGCGCAGACCGCTCCAACCTGGAGGGACCTTGGAGAAATCGAGTCCAGCCGCCTCTTTTTTAAAAAGAGAAAAACTGAGGCCCAGAGACACAAGGCAACTTGCCCGAGGCCATCGAGCACGTGGCTGGCAGCCCGGTGGGGGTGGGTGGGCTGCCTCCCTCCCCGCGGGGAGATGCGGGCCAGCGCTCGGGTGGGCGGTGCTTGGGCCCCCGGGGCCTCTTCCGTTCAGTTGGGCCCCGGGGGCTGCGGGGCGCAAGGCGGGGAAAGCGGACAGCCCCGGAGGCCTCTCTCGGGCGGGAAAGGGGAGGTGCCTCGGCCCAGCCTCCGCTGCTCCCCGCTCCCTGCTTGGCGCGGCCCTCGGATGAGCCTCCACTGCGCGCCCCGGCCCTAAGGAGAGGTCGTGCTGAGCCTGCGGCTACCTGGGCCCGGGGATTTACCCAGCCTTCTTTTGTCTTTCGTCTTTTGTCTATTTTTCTATTTTGCAAAGCACGCAGACACGCCCCGCTCCCCGAGCTCGGAAAGCTGCGGGACCGGCGCGCGGCCGGGGAGCGCGGGTGCTGGAGCCTGCGGGAGCGGCGGGGGGTGGGGGGGGCAGCCCTGGGTGCGCGATGCCTCCCGCCGCTCCCGGGATTCCAGCCCCGCCCCAGCCCAGTGCCCGGCGGGGAGCCGGGAGGGCCGCCCCGGGGGAGTTTCGAAGGCTCCTTTCAGTTGCAGCCCGCAGAAATAAGAAACGTAAGAGCAAACATTTATTAAGGGCGTGGCTCAGAACCGCTGCTCGCAGAGTTCGTTTGTGCAACTGTTCGATCCTTCAGCAACCCAAGAGCTTCCCATGGCGTCCACCGTCCGTCACCTGGACCCTGGTTGCCCCAGGAGCCTGCACAACGCCTGATCTGACCCAAATCTCCCCCCTTCCGCGAGTACCCTTCCCTGGGGCCCTCTGGAGCCACAGTCTTGCGCAAACTGCTGGGTACTCAGCCTCCTCCTCCCCGCATGTCGCCTTCACCCTCCTGCCCGGAAACCTGCCCACCCCACCCAGGACCCCATCCTTACAGTCCCTTCAAGGGAAGCCGGTAATGTTCCCACACACTCCGGTCGATCAGGGCGCAGGGGGTAAGGTCACTTTCTGGCTTGCTCCTTGGGGAGCCTTGCCACCCGTTTCTCTTCCCCTCTCTTTCCGAAGTCGTTTCTTCCTGTGGACTTACTACCACCAGTCTAGACGGCCCACAACCCCACTTGTCACTATAGGGAAGGAAACATTCAAGGTCCAACAGCCGGGTTAAGAATTAAATTTACATGGGACAGATTGGCAGGAGAAAAAAAAAAAACAAAAAACCCACCACAGTTATATTACCGTGTGCACAGAGGCCCGGTAGTGAAATTGAGACCCAAAGAAATGACCAAGGCAGGCAGTTTTTATACTTTTTAGACAGAGAGACAATAAATCTGTAAGGCATCGACAGGACAAAGAAAATTTAGCTTTGGGAACTTCAGTCGGTAAGGAATGCTAAACAGTCTGGGCTGGGGTAGTAAATTAGTGAAAAGTAACATGGTTGTTGATACAGCCTTCTGGGCTCTAATTTCCCATCTCTGGATAAGGTTGTCTCTCTGCCTGGTACAGGGAGGGTGCCTCTCACGTGGGAGATTTATTTCCTGCTCTCAGGGGGACAGAGAAGGGTCTGAGTATGCCTCTTACACAGGCTTTCTCTTCAGTAACTTTTATTTAAAATCACCAATACGGCAAAGTGGCCCAGCTTGGGGCAGCCTGCCCTTGCTCCCTACATTATTCTCTCCTGCAAGCTTCTTAGAAGTGACTCTCACTGGTCAGACATCTCCCTTACCCCTGTCCCCCTCGGCTCACCTCAGCCCCTTCCTCCCAGGGTGGTAGCCTTAATTCCTATCACCAGCATCACAATTTTAGGGGTGCTCATTCTCTTTAACCGGCACCTCCTCTCCCTTCTTTTCCCTTCTCTTCCCTCCAGCATCTCTCCAACTTCATCCGGACCTCCAACCCATTGTCTTTGTCAGCCACTTCCTCCCTTCCTTCCGGTGCCATCCCCAGGCACCCCGTTCTCCTTCCCAGACTCCCCACTAGTACGGTTTTGTGTGTAGTACTTCCTCTTGCGTGGAATGCTTTTTGGAAACGCTTTTGTTCCCCCCCAGAAATGTTTTGGTTTTCCTTGTACTTCACTGGCAGACTTTCTCAGTCTCCCGAGCATGTTCCTCCTCTGCTTTGGCATCAGAGCCTCATGCCCCCCACCCTCTCCTCACGTGTGGTCCTTAAACTCTTTCTTAAATCAAGGTGCATCTAGGTGACCTCATCCTCTGCTGTGCTAGCACCCATAGGCTCGCACCCACATCTCTTTCTTCAGTTCTGACTTCTCTGGGGTCCAGCCACTAACTTGACACCTCCATGTGGACGCCTAGCGGCCACCTCAAAGCTAACATGTATTCACCGTGGTGACTCTGCTCTGTCCCCAATCCTGTGCCCCCCAGTCTTCCCACTGCAGTGAGTGGCACTCACACCATGGTTGCTCAAACCCAAATGAGGCATCATTTCGAGCCCTCTCCTCCCTTCTATGGCCACAGCCAGCCTCTCAGGAGTCCTTGTCAACTCCAAATGAGTCCTTGTCTCCTCTCAGTGTAAACACTCGCCCCCTAGATGATCACAGTATCCTCATCGCTGATCCCCTGCTGCTTCCTCGGGGCCCGGCCGGCCATTCACGCAGAAGCCAGTGTGCCCTGTCAGACCAAGCCATGCCCCCTGCTCAAACCGGGCCAGGCCTCCCATTTCCCTCCAAGTGGAAGTCCCTACAGTGGCCCACTAGGCCTACTGACCTGGGCCCTGTGACCTCTTAGCATAGTCTGTTAGGGCCGCTGTAACAAAATACTACAAACTAGGCTGCTGATCAACAACAGAAATGTATTTCTCACGGTAGTGAAGGCTGGAAGTCCGAGATCAAGGAGGCAGCATGGTCAGGGAAGGGTGCTCTTGAGGGTCACAGGCCTGTCTGTGTCTTCACATGGCAGAAGGGGGCCAGGAATCTCTGGAGCCCCCTCTATTAGGGCGCCAGTGTCCTTCCTGAGGGCTCTGCCCCACGACCTAAGTACTTCCCCAAGGCCCCACCTCCTGATGCCAGCACCTCGGGGATCAGGATTTCAACATATGCATTTTGAGGGGCCACCACATTCAGACCATAGCCCCTCTCTGACTCATCTGCTGCTAGTCCTCTCAGCGACTCGGGCCTGCCTTCCCCCTGTTCCTTCCACGTGCTCGTTCCCCACACGGGGCCATTGACTGGTGGTCTCCCCTGCCTGGGAAGCTCATTCCCTCACCTCCCACATTTGGTTCAATGTCACCTTCTCAGTGCCAAGAGGAGGCACTTTGGAAGTATTTTCAGAATAAGTGACACCAAGTCCCCTGCAGCCTTAGGCCTTTGCTCAGCGGTTCCCTTCCCCCAGCTCTGCCCGCCTGCAAAGTCAAGGCCCCCTCCCTATATAGGAGCCTGAGGTTCTCTCACATTTCCCTGATGACACTTATCACCTAGTGTGTTTGATGTCTGTCTCCTGACCTGGTAGGTGAAGCTGGCTGTCTCCTTTCCCAACTCTATCTGACCCCTGGGAGATAGGTTCTCAGTAAATACTAACTAGATGGGCTTAACATTTGCATTCGTATACTTCTCCCTGACCCTCCAACCCAGCCCTGAATAGGGAAGAAGGAGGAAATGTTCCTTGGGTTTTTAAATCAACTCTTTCTTCCCAAATAACTTCTTGCAGCCACAGCCCAAAGAACCATCCGTTCATATATTTATTCAATTAACTTTTATGTGCCTGGGACTATGTTAGGTGCTCTATACATTAGTTGTATATATCCATCTAATCTTCACAACTCTATAACATAATGTTATTACCCATTTTACAGATGAGGAAATTGAGGAACATGGTAGAAAGTCAGGAGTCAGTTCTCTGCTAAACCTTAAGACCAGGAAGACCCAAAATCCAGGCCAGAAATTCCAGCCAGACTCTGGACAGAGCCGACTGGATGCCCCTCAGGCATCTCATACTCAACAGGTCCATAGAATTTGACTCTCCCCCATACTTCTCATCCATTGTTCCTCACCCCCACCCCGATGCCTCCATTTGCCTGTCATGCTGGCCAGAAACAGGCCTCACAGATCTAATCCAGCACCAAAGCCCTCCTTATCTTTGGCAACTCCACCAAGCCAACCTCCAGGCACTTGCCCCCAGCCCATCGCGCCCTTGCTCCAGGTCCTGAGCTTTCTAAATGCATAATATCCTGCAACAGTTCCCTAGTGTCTTGATGATAAAGTCCATGTTCCAGTCACTTCTTGAATCTCCACTTCTACCTTGCTCTTCCTACCCTACCAGACCTAAAGCTCTGGCCGCAGCTGGGGCTGGGATGGAGGATTGGAGCCGTCTTACACCACTGGGCCTCTGTTGGGCGGGTCCCAGTTGCTCTCTTTGTCTGGACAAATGCATGATTGGACTCTACGACTCAGTTTGGCCTTCTCTGTCCCCTAGGATTAGATGGTGCTGTGACAGCCAATGCTCATCTGTCCCCTAGAGGAATTGCTTATCTGTCTGTCCTGTCCCCCGAGTAGAATGTAAGCTGAAGTGCTGGGATCCCATTGGGCTTGGAAACAAAGGCCTGGCCAGCACAGCAGCCAACTCAGTATTAAAGTTGTTGAATGAGTGAATGAATAGATGAACAGGTAGAAGGATTGTTTGTTTGTTTGTTTTTAAAGATTTTATTTATTTATCTGACAGAGACACAGCGAGAGAGGAACCACAAGCAGGGGGAGTGGGAGAGGGAGAAGCAGGCTTCCCGCCGAGCAGGGATCCTGATGCGGGACTCGATCCCAAGACCCTGGGATCATGACCTGAGCCGAAGGCAGACGCTTAATGACTGAGCCACCCAGGAACCCAGAAGGATCGTTTAGATACCAAGCATAGATGTAGGCACGTTTACACAGTTGTCCTAGGGTGGGATTGTCATACTCATGTAGTGGAATGGCCCAGAGCCTTGGCTTTGGAGTGAGATAAGCGGGTTTGCATCCTGTTTCTGACCGTATTTGTATGGGTGACATTAGGCGGGCTCCTTGGCTTCATTGTGCCTGGGGTTTTGCCCCTGGAAGGTAGGATGATAGTGTCATCTCTAGGTGGTTAAAGCAAAAGGCAAGACCAGTGAGAAGGGCTCTGCAGAGAGTATTTATTAAATGGTGGTTCTGCCTGTTTCTGCTGCTCCGCAGGATGGCAGGATGACAAAGGTAAGGATTTGACGAGCAGGCTGCCTGGGTCCAAATACTGATTCTTCCGTGTATGAGCTGTGTGACTTTGGGCAGATGACTTAACCGATCTGAGCCTCAGTCTTGCCATATGAAGTGGGAGAATAGTGCCTCCTTCCCAGGGTTGATGTGAGAATAAAATAAGATCATGTAAAGCAGTTAGCACAGTGTCCCAACAGCGGGTGGCCGTATTTTAGCCGTAGCTAACAATGTAGCACATTTGAGTCCTGTAACGCAGTGTGATGGGCACGAACCCTGGGTTCTCCGTTAGTGACTTAGAGACCCACTCCTCCCTGCCATTCAGTTTGCACATCTGTACAAAGGGTCAGCTCAGCGGGCTCCCTCTAGCTCTGAAGTGCCATGATTCTGAGTCCTGCCTGCTCTTTGTCATCCCTGACACTAGCTGGCACCCTCTCTAAGGAAACCCGCTTTCCAAGGAAAGAGGAGAGACCCCTTGCTGCCGTCCCTCCAGCTCTGCTGCTTCAGCCTCCTCAGAGCCGGCTTACTGTGTGACTCACCCCCGCCGGGGTCCTGGTGCTTCCTCCTTCCACTGGGTGCCAACGGGTTAATCTGAGGCACTAATGGAACCGACAGGAACTCAGTGTTAGCTCACTAATGGGTCGCCCCATCTGCCCTCCCTGTAACATAATGCCTTGCCCCTGGTAAAAGGCACTCAGGGATTTCCTGTTGGCTCCAATCTGCTGGTTTCTGACATCTTGAAAGGCAGAGGCTCAAGAGGGAAGGAGGTGGCTTGGTGGAAGTGGGGACAGGCTGAAGGATGTTCTGAACCGGCAGTCAGGACATCTGCACTCTCGTCCCAGCGCTGCCGCAGACGGGTGGCGCGAGCTTGCACAAATCCATTCCCCTCTCTGGACCTCAGTGTCCCCATTTGTGACCCGTAACAGGTTGTGCCTGCCTAAAGCTAACATTCTGGAATTACCCAGTCCTGCCACTCCGCAGCTGAGGAGGGAATGTCCTTCCAGCATCACTGAACATCCACAAACTATGGAGCACCTACAATGTGCCAGTCTATGCCAGGCACTGCGGACAGGCAGCGGGGGTGTGCCAAGGAGGCGCCGCCCTACCCTAGGAGCTCCCAGGCCCTGTGCTTTCTGCTACAGCTTTTCTATTTGCAAATGGAGGAGTGCAGAGAGGCCTCCATGCTTCCTGAGGACCTCCTGTCCGCCAGGCCGAGGGCACAGAGCAAGTACAGAGAGCTGAAGATCTTCCATTTCTTTAAGTTTTCTGATGATACCATGTTTTCTCACCTCCTAGCCTTGGCACAAGCCATTCCCTATGCCTGTAATAGTCTTACCTCCCCTGCTTTTAGCCTGTCTAACTCTATTTTTCAGGCCTTGCCTTTTTCCTCCCTCCCTCCCTCCCTCCCTGACTTCTAGAGCACTTACCATCTGCCAGGCTGTGCCAAGAATTTGGGATCCAGGAGCGAACAACACACACTCTGTCTCTGTCCTCCAAGAGCTCACAGATTCTTCAGGGAGGGAACAGCCAATTAAACAATTTCACAAGAAAATAAAATACAATCATTTAAGTCACAATGAACATAAGAGGGACAGAAACAGGGCTGAGACAGAAGGTGGGGTGGGGGCACTCTTGGAAGAGGCAACAGCACGTGCACAGCTCAGAGGCAGGAAGGCAAGTGGCCTGTTAGGAGAGTGGAAAGGCCAGTGTGCTGGAGCGTTGGAAGGGAGGAGGCCAAGGGGGAGGCTGGAGAGAAGGCCTGGCTGGAGCAGATCAGCCTGGAGGTCCTTCTTGGGGAAGCCAAGACTCCTCCCCCGTGTTTGGGTAGGTGCTCCCCCTTTCTTTCCCTATCACAGCACACATCACACTGGATCGTCACTGCCTGCTGATTTCTCTGACCACCCCCGCCCCCAGAGACCGCAAATTCCTAAGGACAGTGACCACTTCCTGTAAGTGTTGGACCCTTTATTCTCTCTCTCTCTCTCTTTTTTTTAAGATTTTACTTATTTATTTTGAGAGAGAGGGGGCTAGCGTGAGGGGCAGAGGGAGAGAGAATCTCAAGCGACTCCAAGCTAACCCGAGGAGTGGGAGCCAGAGACGGGGCTTGATCTCACAACCATGAGACCGTGACCTGAGCTGAGATTAAGAGTCCGACGCTTAATGGACTGAGCCACCCCGGCGCCCATCTTTTTCTATCTTTCTTTCTTTTCTTTCTTTTCTTTCCTTTTCTTTCTTTCTTTTCTTTCTTTCTTTTTTAAGTAATCTACACCCAACATGGGGCTCAAACTTACAACCCTGAGATCAAGAGTTGCACGCTCCACCAACTGAGCCAGCCAGGCGCCCCAGTACCCTTATTTTTGACTCCCTGCATGAAGCAAAATACTTCTCATCCACAGAGCTGCCAACACTGTCTCTCTAGTCAGCCCCATTTCAGTTAATGGTTCCACCATTCAAACAGCCCCTCAAACAAAATACCCAGGAATCATCGCGGACAGCTTGATTTCAATCTCTCTCCTCCTGGGTATCCAGGAAAAGACCTGTCCCTTCTACTTCTTGGATCTGCCGAGAAGTAGATCCCGGGTCTGCCCTGGCCATCACCCTGGCCCTGGCCACCACCCTGGCCCTGGCCACCACCCTGGTCCTGGCCACCGTGGGAGCTGCTCTGCTTCCCCATCACACCGTTCCCCTGTTTAAAATGTTGGCAAGTAATTTTTTTTTTTAACTGTGCAGATTGAAAAGCCAAACAAAAACAAAAGCACAGTCACTTCCCACTGTGCTTAAAATAAAATCTTTATCCCGGCCTACAAGTACGTGCTGATCTGGCCTTGCCTGGGTCCAAGCTCCTAGCCTACACTCCCCCTTTGCTTTTTAGCCACACCACTCTCTCTCTCTCTCCCTCTCTCTCTCCTGATGCTTGCATATTCCAAGGTTCGTTCCTGCCACAAGATCTTTGTTTATGGTCAGTCTTCTCATTCTCAAAGGTAAACAGCGGCAGCGTGAGAACAGGGAAGTCATCTGTCTCACTCACTGATCTAGCCCCAGAACCTGGCACATCAGAAGTCTTCAGTTTTGGGGTATTGGATGAAAGAAAGAATTTATTTATCTCTTTTATATACCAGGCTCTGTTCTAAGCACTTTGCATGCAGGATCTGACTGAATCTTGCAGTGGCAGCCCTTAGAGAGGAGTGGCAGCTTGGAGAGGTGAAATGACCTGCCTGAGGTCACACAGCAAGGATGTCATGGAGCCTGGCTTCAAACCACCCTGCCTGCCCCCAAGACCTCATTAGCAATTACAAGGATGTGCTGATCCCCACAGCAAACCGTCATGTTGTAAGAATGAGCGAATGAATGAATGAATGAATGGGCAAATGATACACCCCTGGACAGAGTGGCATGCTTGAATGACAGACATGCCCCCCTTTCAGAAGGTCACCATCTTTAACTCCTCTGGTCTCTGTTTTGAAGTAGGGAAAGAAGGGAGCACTCTCAATGACTGTGGGATCGTTGCGGGCGATGTACTGTATCCAATGGCCCTTGTGGTTCTCTGCCCTGCCTAGCGCAGCTGCCATGTCAGCCTGGGCAATGGGGCACCCCGGGTAGCATCCTCGTAGCTGTGCCCACCCCCCCACCTTACAGGGCAGCTCTGCTCTCTTGTGAGAGCTGCGTCTCTGCCTGGCTGCCCACCCGCCTGCCAGCCGGAGCTTCCGAGCTCATCAATCATGCAGCCGTGCTCTGCCAAGCTGTATCTGAGGAAGACAAGTCAGCTGAAGATGGAATGGGCCTCAGGCTCGGGAGGGAATGGAAGGCACTGGGGCGGTGGGGGGAGGGGCGGAGGAGGCCCAGAGAGACAGCCAAGGTCTGGATCAATCCCTGGCTCTGCTAAGGAGGGTCGATTGGGAGAGGAGACAGGGGCAGAGTTCCCATTAGACAAGCAGTGGGGTGAGCAGAAGAGGTGGGGAAAAGGCTGGTGTGGGGCTGGGTGGTTTCCCATTGCAACTGAAATTCAGTCTACCCTGGTGCCCAGGGAGCAGACTGACAGCTCTGGGAGGGCGGGCAGTTTGTGGGGAGGATTCAAGCAGGCTCAGCTGCCCTCCCACAACGCTTGGCCTGCCCTGTGGCTCAGCTTCCCAGCACCCCCTGCTTCCTCACCCTCGTGGGGAGGGGAGTGGTGGGAGAGGCTGGGGCATCTGCAGCTTCACCACTCCCTCTCCTTCCTCAGATAGGAGCCGCTTGGGATTGGGATTTGCACTCTCTCCCCAGAGAGGTTCTGCTGACAGTCAAGATGTCTGAACTGAAAATTCCTTAGAGATCTTTAAGTCCAGAGAGGCAAATCGGCAGGGTTTGTTTTTGTTTTGCTTTTCAGTCTTCACAGTTTGAAAGGGAGGAGAGGAGAGGAGGGGAGGGGAGGGGAGTGGAGAGGAGAGGAAGAAAGAAAAAGAAAGGGTTAGTTGCCAACATTGAAACAGGAATAGATTGCGCATAAAAATCTGATTCCTCAGGGGCCTGGGTGGCTCAGTTGTTAAGCATCTGCCTTCGGCTCGGGTCGTGATCCCAGGGTCCTGGGATCGAGCCTGGCATCGGGCTCCCTGCTCAGCAGGAAGCCTGCTTCTCCCTCTCCCTCTGCCTGCAGCTCCCGCTGCTTGTACGCTGTTTCTCGCTCTCTCTCTGTCAATAAATAAATAAAATCTTAAAAAAAAAAATCTGATTCCTAGTTCCCCTTAGAAAATTCAAAGATCTGGCAACTTTGGGCTGACTTTCCCAGAGCTGAGTAGAGGTGGCTTCCCACGGAGCCCACCATGCTGCTCGGCCCTTTGTGTTACCTCCCAGGCTTGGACTGGGTTTGGCCTTTTCCACCCCTCCCCTATTCCAGCCCCTCCCTGAGGAAAGTGAGGCGCACAGTGGGCAATGGATGGGAGCAGGGTCCCAGGAGTGAGCACCCTGGGGCTGGTGGGTCCCCTTGTTTCCTGTCCCCAAGGCTGCCTCTTATGAGCTGTGTCATCTTGGACAAGGAACCCAAGAACCCATGGGCACTTTATTTTTTTTTTATTAAAGATTTTTATTTATTTATTGAGAGAGAGAGAGAGAATGGTAGAGAGAGAGCATGAGAGGGAAGAAGGTCAGAGGGAGAGGCAGACTCCCTGCTGAGCAGGGATCCCGATGCGGAACTCGATCCCGGGACTCCAGGATCATGACCTGAGGCGAAGGCAGTCGCTTAACCAACTCAGCCACCCAGGCACCCCCCATGGGCACTTTAGTTTTCTCGTCTGGCCATGGAGACAATGGCAGTTCCCTATGAGGCGTAAACATTTAGCTCGTCCTTTGTATGTTTACAAGGAAGACACTCTTAATTTTGAGTAGTAATATGTATGGTAATATATATATGCTACAGTTAATATCGCCTCCCCCACACAAACCACCCCACACTTAGTGGCTTAAAACAATGTTGTGTTAGTGTCTCTTGCAGCGGTGTGTGTGACTTGGTTCAGATGGGTGGTTTTCACCTGGGATCTCTGGCATGGCAACATCGTGGTCACATGGTGGCCAGGGGTGTAGTCATTTGAAGGCTGGATAGGAGCTGAACATCTCAGATGGCTTTCTCACATAGCTGGCATTTGATAGGAGCTTTCAGCTGGAGCTCAGATGGGGCTGTGGACCACAGCGCCCACATGGGGCCTCTCCCTGTGGCTTGGGCTTCTCCCAACATGGGTAGCTGGGGGCTAAGAATGTCCCAGAGGAAGCAATCAAAGAGGACCAGATGTAGCTGCCTGACCTTTGATGTCACGGGGTGGCACTTGCTCCATTCTTTATTGGTCTCAGCAGATATAAACCCACTGGGATTGAACGGGAGGGGACACAGACCCCACCTCTCAAAGAATGTTGGGGCCATCTTTTAAAACCATCACAGCAGATATATATAAACTGAAAAATAAGTCTCCCTTCCACCTCATTCCCCCAGGGCTGAATTACCCTCCCTAGTAGCAACCACTAATCCACTTCCTTTGTGTCTTCCCAGGGAGAGGCCATACATAGGGGGACAGGAGAGCTATCCGTACACAGATACCCAGAGCATTTACTCTGGTTAGCCAAATACTATTCTGACTCAAGAGCCAAATGGATTCAGATAGCTTCTCGGGTAAGCTATTTGTTTTCAAACTCTTGCTATTTGCTATCTGAAACGAAATGCAGGAGTCAAAGATTCCAATAATGCAGTATCCCCTGCTATCTGAACCCTCATTATCTGAATTCAGAAACCAAATAGATTTGGATAGCAATAGATGCTTGTGTAAATATACATAAAAACACCTCTCCCCGACTTGAAATGTGAGCATACTAGGCACACGGTTCTGTACCTTGCATTTTTTTTTTTTAAGATTTTATTTATTTATTTGACAGAGAGAGACACAGCGAGAGAGGGAACACAAGCAGGGGGAGTGGGAGAGGGAGAAGCAGGCTTCCCGCTGAGCAGGGAGCCCGATGCGGGGCTCAATCCCAGAACCCCGGGATCGTGACCTGAGCTGAAGGCAGATGCCCAACGACTGAGCCACCCAGGTGCCCCTGTACCTTGCATTTTTTCACTTAACAATTTATCTTGAAGATCAGCCTATTTGAGCAGGGTCTCATTCCTTGTAAGAGCACAGAGCATTCCATTGTTCAAATGCACCGTAATTTGTTTAATCAAATTGGCCACTTGCTTTTTCTCCCAATCTTCTGATAATCGTAATCCACACTACAGTGAGTAACTTTGTCCAGAAGTCTTTATGCCCTTGTGTAAGATTATCTGTGTGATAAATTCCTAGAGGCAGAATTCTAGGTCGAAGGGCAGGGTTCCTGTGACCATCTCTACCACGTCCTGGCAGGTCAGGCTCAGACTCCACATCTTGTGCTCTGGCCTGACTCTTCTGCCCTTGCTCCTGCTCAGCAGCATTTGTGTCTGTTTGTCTCAGGCCCCAAAGTAGTTGCTGAGGAGACTCAGACTGTGTTCCCTTTAAAGAGATTGGGAGCTTGCTTCTTGTGGCAGGTCCTGTACCCAGCTGTGCAGAGCTGTCTGTAGAAACTTCCAGATGTGCACAGGCCAAGAGGAGGAGGTATCATCAGGAGCACCAGTTGCTCCTTCCCTTGCTTTTCAGTGTCACTGGATGCTCACACACGCTGGGTTCTACTCCCGTGCTCGCCGCAGCAGTGAACCAAAAATCAGGGACCTAAATTCTGGCTCCCACAGTGTGTGTCTTCCATTCCCATTTATGGCACAATTGTCCTTATGTGCCCTGCATTTTGATGAGGAGGCTGTACAGCGTGGTTCCCTGCCCTTCCCCTGCTGGGCTCAGCATCTAGGGCTCAACTACATTTCCCAGGCTCCCCCGCCCACTGGTTTCCTATCAGGTTTGGCCAATGGGAGGTCAGGGCAGACGTCAGGATGTATCCCCAGCACCAGCACTTCTGCAGTCCCTGGTAACGACTCCACAGGATGGCCCCTTCCTTCAGTGTCCTAGCTCCCCCTCTCCGGGGGAGGGAGGGGGGCATGGCTCTAGGGCTGCAGTGACACCTATTCAGCCCTGGGCTAATGGTGGTTTCCTACAGTTGTTGCTCTCTGGGTTGCCCCACCTATCCTTGGTTTCCATCTCTGCTGGTCTCTCTAACTAGTTGCTTGTCTTAACTCCTTCTCTTGAGCTCTCTGCCCCGGGTTTTGATTTCCTGCCTGGACCACTACCGATGGATGGGTGAGCATGTGGATGCAGGTTGGTCGGAACGCCTGGGTTCAAATCCCAGCTCGACCACATACTAGCTGTGAGACCCTGGGGAAGTCCCTGACCCCCCCATGCCTCAGTGCCTTCATCTGTAGAGTGGGAGTAATACTAGTACCTACCTCCTCGGCTTATCGTCAAGGTTCATTTGACCAGTAGTTTGTAATGTGCTTAGAAAAATGCCTGGATATAGTAAGCATAACAATAGCATTAGGGTTTCTTTTTTTCCCCTTTCATCTAGTCCTCACTTCTCTGAACAGGGCTGTTACTGTCCTGATTTTCCAGACATGGAAACGGAAGCCAGAAAGGTAAAGTGACTAAGACCACACAGCCCTACGTAGTGGCAAGATGCAGACTAGGCCAGTCAGACTCCAGTTGGTGTCCGCTCTAGCATGCCGCCAATTCAGACCACATTTGGTGGCCAGACTGGGGACCTGGGCAGGGCTGCTGCAGCTCCCAAGCTGATGGCTTGCCTGTCACCATACCTCTCAGCCCCAGCCCGGTTTTGCACATGGGAAGCCAACACAGCCAGCAGCCTGTTCCCCAGGACAGAAGGAAAGGGACAAGTCTGTGTTCTGGAAGGGAAAGAGGTGGTGGCAAAGGAGGCATAGGCCCATTTTCACCCTCTGCATTGTAGTGACCATTCACGGAGCTCTTCTTATGGTGGCAGACACTGAGCTCATGGCTTTTCATGATAAATGACTTAAGATTTTTGGATCTGCATATAAAGGAAACCCAACTAAGTTGGCTTAAGGAAAATGCCAATGAGTGGGCTGGAGGAGCTGGGAAGTCCAGGAGCGGGTTTGGCTTCAAGCAGTGCATGGGGATGTGTACTGCGTCGTCATCACCTTCGTCATCATCATTAACATCACCATCTTGGCTCTATTTCCTTCTAAGAAGTCATTTCATCCACAGATGGATGGGCTTTCTCCAAACTCCTATTCTCCAGCTCAGGAGCTTCAGGCAGGAGAGATCCTTCCCCAAGGCAGACTCTGGTTGGCCTGTGAGAATCTTGAGTCCACCCTAGCGACCAATCGCGGTGGCCAAGAAGGGGCATCATAATTGGCTGGTATGATCAATGCCCCATCCCTGTGTCCAGGAGGAGGCCAAGGCTCTATGACTGAAAGTCTCAACAGACCACATAGAACTGTCTGGATCCCAAGGAAAGAGAAATATAAAAAAAGAGTAAATGAATGCATTCATGACTATGTCACCCGTTATGCATTACTTTATTTAATCTGTACTGTTAGCTTTATTTTTCAGAGGCGCAGTCAGGCACAGAGAGGTTGAGTGAGAAGGCTGCTTTTACCCATGATGGTTGCCGTCCTCACAGGCCCAGCAGGGCTCAAGGACGCGGGTGGGAAGGCGAGAATCTAGGAGGAATGAGGAGTGGGAGAGAAGAGGGCAGGCTGCTTTGGGCCCTGCCTTCAGTGGCCTACGGTTATTTCCTATAGGAAGGTCCAAGCTTTCTCTGTGGGCAAGGAGCTCACCAGTAATTGTGCTCAAGGACTCTGTCGCATTCCCTTGACCCAGGACCCTGGCTAGGGATCCGCCAGCTTGTTTTTTTCTCTGTGGGCATGAGTCAGGCTTTGCCCTGGGCTCAGGTTTGGGGCTGAGCTATGTTGCTTGCTATCTGTGCATTTGTGCATGCAGGAAACTGTCCTCATCAAAGCCAGTGTGTCAGAGCCTAGCCGCCCTGTTCCTGATGGAAGTCCCTGGCTCCTCTCTCCGATCCAGCTCTGTGCCAGACAGTTCCTCGGACAGGCCACAGCCTCTCCCGTCTCCTGGAGTCTCTATCTCATGCTGTTCCTCTCGCCTACCTGGAACGCACTTCCCCTCTAACCAGCTGACTCCTCAACATATGAAATTCAGCTCGGGTCACTTCTTTCAGCAAGCTCCTTTGACATGCCTACTGCTCTCCTCCTGGTATAGAAGCCTCTTCTCTGCGCTTATTTTTAGCTTAGCACGAATCACATTCTGATGAATTCTTTTTACTGGTCTGTTTTCTTCGCCAAATCCTAAGATCTCTAACAATAAGAACTTCATTTCTGAACACAGTTGGTGCTTTGTAAATGAGTGTTGAATTAACAAATGAATTAATAAAGGGTACCCCTGGGGCCCGTGACATTTGCTTTGCAGGTCTGGGCAGTGAGCAGGATGGCTGGGGAGGGGTGGGGGGATTGCGTTGGGAGTAGAGGCGGGGGCAGGGATGCAGCCAGGATCGCTGAGTCTTCATGGGCAGAGCCCTTTGATTTCAGGCAACCAGGGCAGGTCTCAGAGGCTCAGGTCACTGCTGCCTTCTCTGTGCCCTAAAAAATAGATACAGTAACGTTTAGTTCTTAGGTAAATTATGGAGTAAATCATAGACTTGTGTGGAATGGTGGAGTCATGGGAGCTGATGTCAAAGGGAGATTTTTTGAATATAAAAACTTTTCCTGGGGCGCCTGGGTGGCTCAGATGGTTAAGCGTCTGCCTTCGGCTCAGGTCATGATCCCAGGGTCCTGGGATCGAGTCCCGCATCGGGCTCCCTGCTCCTTGGGAGCCTGCTTCTCCCTCTGCCTCTCTCTCTCTCTCTCTCTCTCTGTCTCTCATGAATAAATAAATAAAAAGTTTAAAAAAAAAAAAGCATCTGCCTTCAGCTCAGGTGGTGATCTCAGGGTCTTGGAATGGAGCCCCGTATGGGGCTCCCTGCTTCTCCCTCTCCCTCTGCTCCTCCCCCTGCTTGTGTGATTTCTGTCAAATAAATAAATACAATCTTAAAAAACAAAACAAAACAAAACAGGGGCGCCTGGGTGGCTCAGATGGTTAAGCGCCTGCCTTCGGCTCAGGTCATGATCTCCAGGTCCTGGGATGGAGCCCCAAGTTGGGCTCCCTGCTCCGTGGGGAGCCTGCTTCTCCCTCTGCCTCTGCCTCTCCCCACTGCTCCTGCTCTCTCTCTCTCTCTCTCTATCTCTCTGTCTCAAATGAATAAATGAAAAATTCTTTAAAAAAATTAAAAAAAAAAAACCAACAACAAACCTTTCCTATACCCTGTTAGGCTCATTTTTGAGGCCTGCAAATTAAACTGAAAAAAGACAGATTTGATCACATCCAGACAGGAATTCACAGAGAAAAATGACTCAAGGCGGTGGTTAGAATTTGGGATTCACACACCATGTTCATAGGGGAACGCGAGGAGGGAGAAGGGACTTCCGGGAAAACAACGACTTGAAGGAAAGACAAAGGGGCCTCAGGAGACAGGTAAGATGATAGTTTTGTGACAATGTCTGTTTCGGTGTGGTCATTCTAGTCTCTACTCAGTCTTTCCTGCTTGCTTCCCAGAGGGGATTTATGACAATTGAGTTCTTTGAGGAGGCAGATAAGTCATATCAGGAATTCAACTGCCTCCTGCCCCAAATAATTTTGGTGCCACAGTAGCATATCCTTGACACCTTCATTGAAAAGTCCAGGGATGGGGTGCCTGGGTGGCTCAGTCGTTAAGCGTCTGCCTTCGGCTCAGGTCATGATCTCGGGGTCCTGGGATCGAGCCCCGCATCGGGAGCCTGCTTCTCCCTCTCCCGCTCCCCCTGTTTGTGTTCCCTCTCTCGCTGTGTCTCTCTCTGTCAAATAAATAAATAAAATCTTTTAAAAAAAGAAAAGGAAAGTCCAGGGATTGTGGGGCGCCTGGCTGGCTCAGTCAATAGACCATGTGACTCTTGATCTCAGGTTGTAAGTTCAAGTCTCACACTGGGCATAGAGCTTGCTTGAAAGAAAGAAGAAAGGAAGGAAGGAAGGAAGAGAGGGAGGAAGGGAGGAAAGAGAAGAGAAGAGAAAAAAGAAAAGAAAAGAGAAAAGAAAGTCCAGGCATCAGTTAAAGCTGTATCCAGGGGTTCAACCCATTTTGTCCAGTCTCAGGTTTCCATCTCTCTCTTATACGCATCAGCTAATTAATAATCTGTTTCACTCTTCCTTCCTCCTCCTCTAATTCTCTCCCTCTCTTCGTTCCTAAGAAAGCTCCTCCCCTGTCATGGCCAGATGGTCTTCAGCACCTCCAGATGTGCACCAAACCAATTGCTGGCAATTCCCCTTTTCCCAAGAGTTCCAGCAAAATTCCTTGGATCGGATCTCATTGGACCCAGCAAGCAGAAAAATTAGCTGACGAGCCACGCCAGGCCTGGCACACGTGCCCACCGCGGAGCCAAGTGGGTGGAAAGGCCAGGTCAGCCTCACCCAGACTGCATGGACAAGAGTGGAGGAGGGGTGGTTTCTGGAAGGATGACGAGGGTGCTACTAATAGAAGGAGTGGAGTGGATTCCAGGCAAGGGAAAACCACAGATGTCCTTTATAGAGAGAGAAGTCTACAGTGAGAAAAGCTGAATCATAGTCGTGGAATCACAGAGTTTCAGAAGATTGGAGCTGAAAGGCCCCTTAAAAATGGGTTCATGCAGCCCTTTTTGTGACAGCTGCTTGTCTAGAGCCCCAGGGAGCCCCGTGCTGTCACTGGCTGGTGCCTGTGTCCTGGGCAGCCTGGGGTGTTGGGGGGGAGGGTCCCCCTGGTATTCTCCCTCCCTCCTCACTGCTCTTCTGCTGGAAGATTCTGGGTCACAGCTGCCCACCAGGGCTCTTGTTTCTGCTCCTTCCCGGTGAGCTCTGGGCTCTGGCCATCTGCCAGCCTGGCAGTCAGCCATGCCGACCATGGGCTATACGCTCCCTCCTTGACACACAGGCCCGTCGGAAAGACATCCAGGGCTCCTCCGGAGCTAGAAGCCAGCCGGGAAACACGGAGCAGTACAGCCTGAGGCGGAGGCGGGGGGCCCTGCTCAGGCCTGGGATGCCGAGTCTCCCCTCCCCTCCTTCCGCCAGCCCCGGGAGCCAGGGCCTGCCACTTCAACCACAAACTGAAGCATCCTGTTCGGACCTGTTCAGACACTTCTGAGACTTGGGGCCATTGTGTTTCTCCTGAGTGAGAGCTGAAAGCAAGAGGAAAAGACAGTTAACCTGAACAAAGCTCTACAGAGTGGAAAGGCCCACCTTCCTCTCCCTCTCCCGCAACTCTCTGCTCAACCTGCAAAGGTTTGGAGGCTCAGCAGAGGCTGACCCGGATCTCAGAGAGATTCCTCTGTGGCTCCTGCCATCCTACCTTCCTTCATGTCCTCCTTCCCTCTTCCCTTCCCCCTTCACTTCTCACATAGAATGTTCCAGCAAAAAGGGTGCTTTGAAAACACCAACTCCGGAGATTGCAGACTGGCGGCTCATGGTTCAGAACATGTTGTATTTGGCCCTCCCACTGTTTAAGAAAAATTTGAGCCAACATTTTGAAAATTGGGAGATTTTACATAAAAATTCACATGTCTAGCTTCTTTAGAAAGCTACGATCTGTTAACACTGGGCCTGTGTGTCCACATGGCACCAACTGGCGATGCCGAGTGTCAGCTGCTTCTGTGTAAGGGGAATGGGCTACAGTCCGCTTTTGTCCCCTCCACCGAGACTGAGTGCCAGTTTCTATTTTCCTTCACCCTTGCCATTTTTGCTTTTATTACTTTAGATAGTGTGCCTACATGGCACCGTCAGGAATAGGAAATGAAAGACTGAGAGGGTGGCAGGTTTTAAGGAAATCAGAAGAGAAATGTTTCTATCATTAGCGTGGCCCCAGTGAGCATTTGGGTTTGCAGTCCCAATGTAATCAAAACCTGAATTTTGCAGAAAGACTAATCTGGGCCCAGAAAGGTGCAGTCTAGTCTCTTGACCAAGGATGCATACTGAGCCAGTGGAAAGGTATCTGTGCCTGTATTTCTTGGATGGGGAGGTGGCTTTAGGTTCCCTCCATCCACACCTGCCCCCTCAGCAGGGATGAGGACATCCTTTCTGAAGCAGTTTCACCCTTGTCTCTGTGCCTTCGGCTTAAAGAAGGAGCCTTTGCTGAGGAGACAAGCAGCAGAATGACGGGTCTGGGACCCCTGCTGTCAGAAGCCTTCCAGGAAGGAGGGGGGTGGGGTGGGATGGATGAGGGCTGTCACGAAGAGGCTGTCTGGGAGCTGAGAGCTGACTTGTTCTCTGAGACCACAGGCTCTGTACAGTGGCCTCTGGGAGACAGACATCATCTCACCAGACAGAAGGTTTTCTTGGTTTTTTAGAATCAATTATTTATTTGAGAGAGTGAGTGAGAGAGAGAGACAGAGAGAGAGAAGGAGCAGGGGAGGGGCAGAGGGCGAGGGAGAAGCAGACTGCCCTCTGGAGCAGGGAGCCCGATGCGGGCTCGATCCCAGGACTCCAGGATCATGACCTGAGCCGAAGGCAGATGCTTCACCGACTGAACCCCCAGGTGTCCCCAGACAGAAGTTTTTCATTGAATCTTGCTGTTTGAAGGAGCTGCCTGGGGAGGCCAGAAGTTCCCACTCTTGGAGATGCTCAGGCAAGACTGAAGGCCATTGTGGGGCTGTTGTAGGGGAGATAAGAGGTAGAGGGTTTGGGTTGGGCTGAGGTTACTTTTTGGAAGTTCTCTGATAAGCAATGGAGGTTTGGGGAACCCCCTAAAATCACAAAGAGTTATGTGTCTGAGGAAAGTATTTATGGCTCTTTTTCAGATTCCCAAAGGCTCACCTGAGCCTACAAATAGGTTATTGTGCAAGTGGGCAGGTAGTAGGCCAAAAGGCAGGACAGCGCAAAGTGACGCGCACAAGACCGCCCGTGGCCTGGGTTCCTTTCCGCGCTCCATCATTAGCCATCAGCTGCCTCGTGCCAGTGGCCCTCTCACCTAATCTCTCTCTGCCTCTGTAAGACAAAAATAATAACGGCACATACTTTGTAGTCTTATTTTAAAGGTTAAGTGAACTTACAACAATAGTTGACACGGGATTAACTATTTATTGTTGCTAATATTCCTTTCAGCTCTGAGCTTCTACTGTAAACAGATTCATGCATCTTGAATGTAAACATACCTGGCTAGGCTTATTATAGTCTTGCATTTTTGCGGGAGGTGAAGCTATGATCCTTAGGCAGGACTCTTTTTTTTTTTTTTTAAAGGATTTTATTTATTTGAGAGAGAGAGCACAGAGGGAGAGGGAGAGGGAGAAACCGACTCCCTGCTGAGCAGAGAGCCCGATGTGGGGCTCCATCCCAGGACCCTGAGATCATGACCTGAGCCGAAGGTAGACGCTTAACCAACTGAGCCACCCAGGTGCTCCTAGGCAGGACTCTTTTTTTTTTTTTTTT
>NW_027397065.1:42657883-42678994 GCF_003265705.2 Callorhinus ursinus
GGGACTCGATCCCGGGACTCCAGGATCATGACCCGAGCTGAAGGCAGTCGCTTAACCAACTGAGCCACCCAGGCGCCCAAGATTTACTTATTTTAGAGAGAGAGCACAGGGGTGGGGGCAAGGGAGAGGGAAAGAAAGCAGACTTCCCGCTGAGCGCAGAGCCCTACATGGGACTTGATCCTAAGACCCCGAGATCATGACCTGAGCCAAAACCAAGAGTTGGTGGCTTAACTGACTGCACCACCCAGGCACCCCTATTTCTTTATTATTTTTTAAGTGATCTCTACACCAAACGTAGGGCTCGACTCACGACCCTGAGGTCAAGAGACATGCTCCCCGGACTGAGCCAGCCAGATCCCCCTGCTTAGAAGTTTCTTAACATGGCCTTAGTTCAAACTAAGTTAAACTTAGGTAAACTTCTTACGGCCTTAGTTTCTACAGCTATAAAATGGGAGTCACGATATCTCCTACTCCCCAGGGTTGCTTTAAAGATTAAATAACATAATTCATTTAAAGCATTCAAACAGTGTCTTGCACCTATGAGAAAGTGCTTAGCAGATGATATTTGTCCCCATCATTCTGGTTGGGAAGTTCTTTGGGAAGATCCTATAATCACAAGGTACGGGTGTACTGCATTGCACATACTACGTCTCCGTTGTCACCCTGTAGGTTCCTGAGATTTACTGTTTACATATAGAGGCTCCCCTCTTAGACCGAAGGCTCTTGGGGACAAGAAACGACGGCCACCACAGTTAAGGTAAAGAGCATGAACCAAGAGCAAGGAGTTCCAGCCTAGGCCCTGGCATGAATTGGCAGTCTCTCCGCTTCATCTCGACATTTCATTTGTATGAAAATGTAGCTAAGACTCATTCAGCCGCTCCCTTGTGCTGATCACTGCTTAAAATGATTAAAGGAAACAATTTCGGTGATACAAACAAATTTATTTAACACTTCATGAAGCAGGCAGTCTCTGTTCCCGAGGGTCCAGTGAACGGCAAGATGGGGCAAGAGGCGGGAAGCTTTTATAGAGTAAAGAATAAGGAACAAGGAAGAGAAAAATAGAAAATGAGTAAGGAGCAGGAAATGAGTATAGAGCCCAGAGCTAGCTTGGCCTTTGGGGATTGACTGCCTGGATATACTGCATTTCAGGTCCAGCAGAGCATTTACACTGACACAAAAGTAGCCACGATTCGTTTTGCTGACTTGGCTCCCCCAGGCAGGAGTGGCTCCATGTTGGGCCTAGAAATTGATTTCAGCAGCACACTATGCTGACCTTTATGTGACTAATCTCATTTAACCATGGGATAACTTTGTAAAGTACCTTGTATTATTCTCCTTCTGTATCACACGTGGAGAAACTGAGGCTCAGAGGTTGACTCCAGATCACACAGGAGGTAAGGGATGGAGCTAGTTCTGAACCCAGAGCCTATGTCCTTCTCTATTTAACACAATGATTTCTAAGACCTCAATATCCAAACCCTGTACGCCGCCAAGAGTCAAAATCCTAGAACAGCCAATCTAGCCCCGGGCTGATTTAGTCTCCCCACTCTCTCTTATCCACCTGACACCTCTCTTCTTCCTACTTCTACCCTCAAGACTGCTGGGTTGCCTGGATACTGGGTTCCAGGTACTGGTACCAAAAGCCTTCATTTTATTTTCTCTTCTCTTCTAGGCCCTGGAAGTATGAACTACTCTTGGTCCACATAGCTAAGTATATCTCCCTTAGGCTGATGGCTTCTCAAAAGTTACTGAAATAGGGGCGCCTGGGTGGCTCAGTTGGTTAAGCAACTGCCTTCGGCTCAGGTCATGATCCCAGGGTCCTGGGATCGAGCCCTGCATCAGGCTCCCTGCTCGGCCAGAAGCCTGCTTCTCCCTCTCCCACTCCCCCTGCTTGTGTTCCCTCTCTCACTGTCTCTCTCTCTCTGTCAAATAAATAAATAAAATATTAAAAAAAAAAAAGTTACTGAAATAATTTACCTAAGGTGCCCCTTTGTTGTGTGCTGATTTGGATAAATAAGGCTTGATCTAATCCCAGAGTGACTCTAAAGTGCCATTTATTTCACAAACGTTTATTAAATGCTGGTAATGTGCTGGACACGGCCCTAGCTGTGGGGCCACAGTAAATGAGTTACTCTCTAGCGGAGGAAGGGGGAAGAATGAAACCAACAGGTGCCTCCGTAAACATTTCCGATAAGGATAAACGTCGCGGAGGCGAGAGCACTAGGCAAGTGAGTGAGAGCGTGAAGAGATGTGTTCGGCGTGGAGAGGGTTCTCAGAGGTAAACCCCAGCATGGCCATCATTCCTCAGAAGACCTCCAGGAGGAGAGTATTATGACCTTATTTTACTGAGGATGAATGAGGCTCCCAGAAGTTAAAACCTTGCCGGGAGTTGCAAAGCTCAGAAGTGGCTGGCTGGGATTCGAACCACATCCCTTGCACTCCAAGTCTGTTAACTTCCCTGGCGCTGTGTTCTCTTCGCTATAAAATGAGTAAGTTAGAGTAAGATGACTTCTAAAGGTCTTTCTTCTAAAGCCATATATATGCGGTGGGGGGGCGGGGGGGTGTGCACCTAGGTGGCTCAGTTGGTTAAGCGTCTGACTCTTGATTTCAGTTCAGGTCTTATCTCAGGGTCGTGAGTTCAAGCCCCATGCTGGGCATAGAGCTTACTTAAGAAATAAATTAAAAATAACTAACTAAATAAAACCATATATATGAAGAACATACAAAGGAGATCTCATGGCAGCTGAAGCCCCTAAGAGCAGGTGCTCTGGCTATTCTCTGTGCCAGGAATAAAACACTAATTGTGGAAAGAAAGCTGGGAGGTCCAGGCTTACTTATGTTCTGCCTGTGCACTGGGGTTTTAGAGAAAATGTATCAATGATTTAGCAGCTGCCGGAAGAGGTCAGCAGTCAAGATACCAATGCAAGTGCCTCCCACCCAGAAATTCCTGCCTGTGAACACAAAGGACCTCAGACAGTCTCGGAAGGGCTCACCTAGGTGGGCCTCCAGGAGCTGGGGCTAAGGGTGTGGGGCCTTTCTCTAGAGCTTTACAGTCTGGTAGTTTCAGGCTTACGGGAGCTGCAGTTTTGGGCTCCTCAAGCTTCCCTGTCCAAACTCTCTGGCAGATTCTCATTCCAGTGTCACCTCAGCTGTGAAAAGGTCCCTGATCAGAGCACAGACAGGGCCGGCCAAAACTTGCTTGTTCCTGCTCCCCTAGCTCTGCTTCCCCCCTTTATTAGAATGCTTCTAGGAAAAAAGTCATGATACTGAATATTATGCCCTGTCCTAAGAGGCCTTATAAAATGATCTCATTTAATTTCTCTTTGTTGTGGTGGTGGTAAAATATATGTAACATAAACATTTACCATTTTAGCTATTTTTCTCTTTACTACCGAAACATTTTTTTTTACGTTTATTCAAGTATAATTAACGTACAGTGTTATATTAGTTTCAGGTGTGCAATATAATGATTCAACAATTCTATACATTATTCAGTGCTCATCTTGATAAGTGTGCTCTTAGTCTCTATCACCTATTTCACCTCTCCCCCTCCCCCACTGGAAACTACTAGAGTTTGTTCTCTGTAGTTAAAGTCTGCTTTTTTGGGGCGTGCCTGGGTGGCTCAGTTGTTAAGTGTCTGCCTTCGGCTCAGGTCATGATCCCAGGGTCCTGGGATCGAGCCCTGCATCGGGCTCCCTGCTCCGCGGGAGGCCTGCTTCTCCCCCTCCCACTCCCCCTGCTTGTGTTCCCTCTCTTGCTGTCTCTCTCTCTGTCAAATAAATAAATAAAATCTTAAAAAAAAAAAGTCTGCTTTTTTTGTTTGTATCTTTTTTCTTTGTTTGTTGTTTTTTTTTTTTTTTTTTTTTTTTTCTGTCGTTTTTGAGAGGGAGTGTGTGCAAGCAGGGTAGGGAGGGGCAGAGGGAGAGGGAGAGGGAGAATCTTAAGTAGGCTCCATGCCCAGTGCTGAGCCTAATGTGGGGCTCAATGTCACAACCCTGAGATCATGACCTGACCCAAAATCAAGAGTTACACACCTAACTGACTGAGCCACCCAGGCGCCCCTTTGTTCATTTGTTTTCTTCCCTAAATTCCATATATGAGTGAAATCATATGGTATTTGTCTTTCTTTGACCAACTTATTTCACTTAGCATTATACCCTCTGGATCCATCCATTTTGTTACAAATGGCAAGATCTCATTCTTTTTTTTGTGACTGATATTCTATTATATATATATATATATATACATATATATATAAATATAAATGTGAGAGCGATATAATGTGACCGAGTAATATTCCATTATGTATATGATATATATAATATTCCATTATATATATATATATACATATATATATCTCACATTTTCTTTGCCCATTCATCTATGGATGGACACTTGGTTTGCTTCCATATCTTGGCTATTATAAATAATGCTGCAATAAACATAGGGGTGCATATATCTTTTTGAATTAGTGTTTCCATTTTCTGTGGGTAAATACCTAGCAGTGGAATTACTGGATCATATGGTAATTCTATTTTTAATTTTTGAGGAAACTCCATACTGTTTTCCAGTGGCTGTGCCAATTTACATTCCCACCAACAGTGCACAAAGGTTCCTTTTTCTCCACATCCTTGCCAACACTTGTTATTTCTTGTGTTTTGGTTTTAGCTGTCTGACAGGTGTGAAGTAATACCTCATTGTTGTTTTGATTTGCATTTCCCTGACGATGAGTGATGCTGAGCATCTTTTCATGTGTCTGTTGGCTATCTGTATGTCTTCTTTGGAAAAATGTATATTCATGTCCTCTGCCCATTTTTAATTGGATTATTTGTTTTTTGGTGTTGAGTTCTGTAAGTTCTTTTTTTAATTTGGATATTAGCCCCTTGTCAGATACATCATTTACAAATATTTTCTTCCACTCAGTAGGTTGTCTTCCATTTTAACTATTTTTTTTTTAAGTGTACGGTTCAGCAGCATTAGGTACATTTACAACCAGCCCCTGGTAAATATCATTCTACAGTCTGTCTCTGAATTTGCCTATTCTAGGTAGCTCATGTAAGTAGAACACAAAATATTTGTCCTTTTGTGTCTGGCTTATTTCACTTAGCAAGATGTTTTCAAGGTTCATTCATGTCGTAGCATGTATGAAAATTTCATTCCTTTATAAGATTGAATAATATTCTATCATATGTATATGCTACATTTTGTTTATCCATTCATCCGTTAATGGACATTTGGAATGCTTCCACCTTTTTGCTCTTGTGAATCATGCTATGACATGAGTGTACAAACATCTGTTCAGTTCTGTGCTTTCAATTCGTTTGGGTATATACCCAGAAATAGAATTACTGGAAGGTACCAGTATCATCTGCATTTTTCAGATGGGCAAAGCAAGGCTCAAAAGAATTAATTTGCCCAAGGCCAGGAAGTGGATGAAAAGCTATGTCATCCTTGCTTTCTCGGAGCTTACAGTCTAGTAGGGAGAAGAAAGACATTAAGCAGCTAATTACACAAAATGTTATTCAGTCACAATTGTGACAAGTGCTGGGTGTTCTCTTGTTCTACCACAGCTGGTCACCAGGCCCCTCACCTCCCCACAGCTCTCAAGTCCCCCTTCTTTGCTGCTCTCAGTGGCTGCCACCACCAACAGCCTCCCCAGCAGTCCCCCAGCTTCCATGCAACTCCAGCCCATTTTCCTACCCAGCAGCTAGGTGCCTTGCTAACGTGCCAATCTAAGCCTGCCATTGAATCCATTCAGATTCTTCAGTGTCTCCCTGAGGTCCTCCAAAACGGCTTATCATTCCTGCGTGCTCCTGCTTACCTTCCCCTCTCCATGACAGTAGGACTGAAGATCAGGATGTACAGATCTCCAATGCAGCTCCTACCCAGGGCTTCTCCACTTTGAAACCACTGACATTTGGGGTCGGATCATTCTTTATGTAGGGGCATGTCCCGTACATTGTAGGATGTTGAGCAGCATCCCTGGTCTCTCCTCACTAGATGCCAGTAGCACCTTCTTCCCCCTACTGTGACAACCACAAATGTCTCCAGACATTGCCAAAGGTCCCCTAGGACACAAGGTCACCCTACGCCTATCCATTGTGGTTGTAGAAGCTTTTACCTGCCTAGCAAACTCATACACGCTCTTCAGGTGTCTCTCCTGGATGCTCCCATCAAGCTGTATCTTGTGTTTGCCCCTTCCCCTCTGCCAGACTATGAACATCCTGAGAGCAAGGACCATGTCTAATTCACCTTGATATCCCCAGCACCCAGCTCAGTACCTGGCTCTATGCAAACTGAACCCAATAAAATTTGCTGGATGAAAGGACAAGTAAATGAAGTATGAACTGTCCATCTCTCCTGACCCACAATGACTTCCTTTTGAGGAGAACAATCCGTCTCTGGGTCCCTAGTAGCTCCAGGAGAGCTTACACTTGTGTAGATATTTTTTTTTTTTTAAAGATTTTATTTATTTATTTGAGAGAGAGAGAGAGAGAATGAGAGAGAGAAAGCACGAGAGGGAAGAGGGTCAGAGGGAGAAGCAGACTCCCCGCTGAGCAGGAAGCCCGATGCGGGACTCGATCCCGGGACTCCAGGATCATGACCTGAGCCGAAGGCAGTCGCTTAACCAACTGAGCCACCCAGGCGCCCTTGTGTAGATATTTTTGTTAACATCCACATTTACACATCCCTTATCATAACTTGCCATCACAAACTGTTGACAGTTGGGTTGCTAAGGGAAACAAAGGCATTTTGGGGATGACCTAACTTTTGAAGTTGAGAACAAAGGGACACCGTGGGTAGTGGATCCAGGGCAGTGCTGCCCAATAGAACTTCCCATGGTAATGGAACTGTTCTAATAACCTACGGTCTTCAAACGGTCACATGTGGCTATTGAGCACTTGAAATGTGGCAAGGGCAAATGAAGAACTAAATTCTTTATTTTATTTAACTTTGATTAATTTAAATCTAAATCTGGACAGGTCTAGAGCACTGGTTTCAGAGTCAGGGTGCTTGGATTCTAGTCCTGCCTCTGACCTTAACTCATCTGTGTGGCCTTGGACAAGGAAGGCCTTTTCCTTCTCTGACCCTCAGTTTCCCACTTTGTAAAATGAAGGATTAAGATTAGTATAGGGATGACAAATATGTTTCCTCTGGCATGCCAGCCTTCATGGATCGCTGGTGGCTGGCTGGAGCACAGTCTGGAGGAGAATTCTGAAGGCCTGTAGTGCCTGGAAGGAAGAGTGCAATGTCCGATGAGCTTGTGCAGTGGATCCTGAGGCGGTGCTGCAGGCTTATGGCTCCAGGACTGAATTATTCATTTGCCCAGCTGCTGGGAGTGCTGGAGTATTATCAGGGCCAATTTAGCTGAGCCCCTCTGTAGGCCTGGCCCCTGGGCTGAAAGAGCACCAGCCCACTGGTCAACGTGGGGGTCCACAATAGGAGGCAACTCTGCACGGGTCATTCCAGCTCGTGAGCTCCATCATAATTCAACTTCTCTCCTGCCCCCCATCCTGCTTTGCTCCCTCCCCACAGCTGCTGTTCCTGAAAGTATCTCCAGTAAATTTCCTGCGTGCTAATCTCTGTCTCAGAGTCTACTTCCCAGAGAACCCAGCTCTAAGACAGCAAGGTGATGGCGGGGGTGGGGGCTAGGGATTGGTGGTACTTGGGCCATAAATTTGCCATCTAGGGCCTAGAGAAGTTATAAACCAAGTTTTTTCACAATGGCCCCTGGTATCTATACCAAATGACAAAAACCAGCCCAGCTACAGTCCTGCTTCTAGAAAACTATATTCCCACCCGAATCCAGCACCTGATGCTGCTGTCATTAAGCAGAGACCAAGAGTGAAAGCCAAGGGCAAAGCCTACAGTTCATTAATCTCTGATGGCCCAACCTTGCAGAGAAGACTGGGAAGCTGCCCTGAGTTCCCTGACAGGCCAGCAGGCCCCAGGGACCTTTGGGAGGCCAGAGAACAATCTGACATTGACAGAAAAGACAGGCCTGGGAGGAGGGGACTCTAGGTGGCACAAGTCAGTAGCCACTTGTCATGCAGCTGCGTGGGATGTAGCATTAGCAGGCTAGAAGTCAAGTCTCTTGGTGTACACATATGCTCAGTGTGTCTGTTTATGTTCCATGTGCAAGCAAAAGGGACATCACATGCATTACCTAATTTAATGTATTCTACCCTTTATGTGTTAGGGACTCTGCTCCCATTTTATTTTTATTTTTTATTTTTTTTAAGATTTTATTTATTTGAGAGAGAGAGAATGAGAGAGAGAGAGCACATGAGGCGGGGAGGGTCAGAGGGCGAAGCAGACTCCCTGCCGAGCAGGGAGCCCGATGCGGGACTCGATCCAGGGACTCCAGGATCATGACCTGAGCCGAAGGCAGTCGCTTAACCAACTGAGCCACCCAGGCGCCCCATCTGCTCCCATTTTATAGAGAAAACTAAACTCAGGTCCAAAGAGAACTAACTCACCTAAGATTGCATAACCAGTAAGTGTCATTGCTGGGATGCAAACCCAGGACTTTCTGATGATAATGCCCATGTTCCTTTCCTGCCACTCCCATGCCTCACTTCTGTTGTGATTATAAACCTAAGGGTTCAAATTCTTCAGAGTATCAGAGCTGGATATGCCCTTAGAAATGACCCAGGTTAGGCACATGACCAGTAGGCTATGTGCCAACTCTGATCCACTGGTGGTAGCTGATTAGAACACTGTGTTGAAAAAAGGATTCTGAGACTGATTCCCAAGTGCCCCCCTTCATTCCCATTACCCATTTCACCCATCCCCCCACCCGCCTATGGCCATGATGGATTAGTGATATCTGCCATGGCAGGGGTACGTGTGGCAGAAGGTAGATCTGGGCTTAGTCATCCCAGAACTGGTCCAATCCCCTCACTTCACAAACGGAGAAACTAAGACCTCCCAAACTGATGGGACTGAAATAATATACAGTGTTGGTCAATGGCAGAACCAGGGCCAGAATTTGGGCAACCAATTCTTCCCATTGTTTTCTGAGGTCAGTCTGCTTTTTGTGCCCTCAGCCTCAGATCCTGGCAAAGGAGCTGCTTGCTGTAGTGAAGCTCAGAAATACCCACTTCTGGTGGCATTCAACTTGGTGGTGAGCCTTCGGAGGTCAGGGGTCTCAGGGTGACCTAGTTCTATATGCACTACTGGATTTGGAGTAGAGTCCTGATAGGGAAAGCCATGAACTCATAGGGAGCTGTTCTAAAGGGCCCCTGGGACTGAGCAGACATCATGGCCTGACCAACTATAAGTTTCACCCCCTACGGCTCTCCGGTTCCCATTTGTCAATCAGCTTGTTGGAGGGTGAGGGGAATTCCCAGGGATTCCAACAAAACCAATGTGTTTAGTCCATGGCACTGATTTTGAGAAAATGTTTGCTTTATATTCTGGTTTTCTCTGCAACTGCTGAATAATTTTTACTTGTTGTCCCAGAGGAAAGCAATTTCCCTCCCTCCCTCCCACCAGACAGAGAAAGGGAAAGATCCCATGAAGACATTTCACAACTCAGATGGGCACTGACTTGATTGAGCAAGAAAACAGATCATTCAATCAGAAAAAACGTTGGTTGAAGCTCAGTTGGCAATGGAACAAATCCCTATTGTGGAGCTTGGGGGAGCTCAGAGGAGTCTGCTGAATGAATGAATGAATGAATGAATGAATCAATCAATCAATCAATTAGAAGCCACCCCCTCAAAGAAGCCTTGCTTGGCAATCCTATTTGGAATTTCTATCTTTCTATCTTAAAACTCCCATTTGTTTCTTTATAGCATGTATCAGAATCGCTAAAATGTATTTGTTTATATTCTGCCTTTCTTCATCAGAGTATAAGCCTCAGGAGGTCAGGGCCCTTGTCTACCTTACAAATCACTGTATCCTTAGTGACCAGAATGGTGCTTGGCACATGGTAGGCACTCACTGATATTTGCTGAGCAGCTCCCTGAATAAGGAACAAAGCCCCTGAAAAAGCCATGTGGTAACTCAAGCCTTATTATTTTTTTATAACAGCTCTATTGAGATATAACTCAAATACCGCTTATCCATTTAAAGCATACAGGTTAGTGCTTTTTAGTATATTCATAGAGCTGTGTGACTATCACCAAAATCAATTTTAGAATATTTTCATCATCTTAGAAAGAAATCTCTACCCACTAGCAGTCACTAGCCGTTCCCCACAACACCCCCCAGCCCTAGGCAACCTCTAATCTAACATTGTCTCTATGGATTTGCCTATTCTAGACATTTCCTATAAATGGAATCATACAATATGTGGTCCTTTGTGACTGACTTCTTTCAGTTAGTGTTATGTTTTCAAGCTCCATCCAGGTTATGGCATGCATCAGGACTTTGGTTTTTGTTTGTTTATGTTAAATTCCAGTATAGTTAATGTATAGTTTTATATTAGCTTCAGGTGTACAATATAGTGATTCAACCCTTCTATACAACACCCGGTGCTCATCACAAGTGCCCTCCTTCATCACCATCCCCTATTTCACCCAACCCCCCTCCCCACCTCCGAGCTGGTAACCATCAAGTTTGTTCTCTATAGTTACAGGTCTGTCTCTTGGTTTGTCTCTCTTTTGTTCTTTGCTCATTTTTTTTGTTTCTTTGTTTCTTAAACTCCACATATGAGTGAAATCAGATGGTACTTGTCTTTCTCTGACTGACTTATTTCACGTAGCTTTGTACTCTGGCTCCATCCATGTCATTGCAAATGGAGTACTGCATTTATTTTTATTGCCAAATAGTATTCCATTGTGTGGATATACCACATTTTATTTATTCATTCTTCAATTGATAGACATTTGAGTTGTTTCTGCTCTTTGGAAATTATGAATAATGTCGCTATGAACTTTCACATCCAAGTATTTGTGTAGACATATGTTTCCATTTCTTTTGGGTATTTAACCAGGATTGGAATTGCTGCATCATGTGGGAACTCTGTTTTACACTTTTGAGAAATGGCCAGTTTTCCAAAGCAGCGGTACTTTTCTTACATTTCCATCAAGAATGTGTGAGGGTTCCGTTCTCTCCACATCCTGACCAAAACCTGTTATTCTGTGTCTTTTTTTAAAATTTTATTTATTTATTTGACAGAGAGAGGGAGGGAGAGAGAGAGAGAGAGAGAGAGAGAGCACAAGCAGGGGGAGCAGCACAGGGAGAGGGAGAAGCAGGCTTCCCATGGAGCAGCGAGCCTGAAGTGGGGCTTGATCCCAGGACCCTGGGATTATGACCTGAGCTGACTGCAGACCCTTAACTGACTGAGCCACTGTCTTTTTTTTTTTAATAAACTTTTTTAAAAAAAGATGTATTTATTCATGAGAGACAGAGGGAGAGAGAAAGAGAGAGAAGCAGAGGGAGAAGCAGGCTCCCAAGGAGCAGGGAGCCCAATGCGGGACTCGATCCCAGGATACTGGGATCATGACATGAGCTGAAGGCAGATGCTTAATGACTGAGCCACCCAGGCGCCCGAGCCACTGTCTTTTTAATATAATAGCCATTCTGGTGGGTGTCAGTGGTATCTTGTAGTTTTGCTTTGCATTTACCTGATGGCTGATGACATTAAGCATTTTTTCTTCTTTTTTTTTTAAGATTTTTTATTTATTTGACAGAGAGAGAGAGAGACAGTGAGAGAGGGAACACAAGCAGGGGGAGTGGGGAGGGAGAAGCAGACTTCCCGCTGAGCAGGAGCCCGATGCGGGGCTCGATCACAGGACCCTGGGATCATGACCTGAGCTGAAGGCAGACGCTTAACGACTGAGCCACCCAGGCGCCCCAAGCATTTTTTCTTCTGCTTATTGACCATTTGCATATCTCCTTTGGAGAAATATTTTGTCAATATCTTTGCTCATTTTTAAATTGGGTTGTCTTTTTATTATTGAGGTACAAGAGTTCTTTATATATTCTATTTTTTTAAGATTTTATTTTATTTTATTTTATTTTTAAAGATTTTATTTATTTATTCATGAGAGACAGAGACAGAGAGAGAGAGAGGCAGAGGGAGAAGCAGGCTCCCCACCGAGCAGGGAGCCTGATGCGGGACTCGATCCCAGGACTCCGGGATCATGACCTGAGCCAAAGGCAGACGCTTAACCATCTGAGCCACCCAGGCGCCCAAGATTTTATTTATTTGCCAGAGAGAGACGCAGCGAGAGAGGGAACACAAGCAGGGGGAGTGGGAGAGGGAGAAGCAGGCTTCCCGCTGAGCAGGGAACCCGATGCAGGGCTCGATCCTAGGACCCTGGGATCATGACCTGAGTTGAAGGCAGATGCTTAACGACTGAGCCACCCAGGTGCCCCATGAGTTCTTTATATATTCTAGATAAAACTCCCTTATCAGATATATGATTTGCGAATATTTTCTCCCATTCTGTGGGTTTTCAGTTTCAATATGGGCTTTAAAATCAGAAAGAATGGATTCAAATTTTGGTTTCCCTATTAGGCAAGTTTATTTAACTTCTCTCATCTTCAATTTCTTTATTTGTAAAATTGACATAAAAATACCTACTTTGCAGGCATATTATGAAGAGAAAAAGAGATAAATAGTGCAAAGTTATTGGCACATGTCTGGACACCATACATGGTAACTAGCCGGATTAATTATAAAGTGGAATCAATGAATAAATCAGAAAAGCAACAATACATCAAACTCCCAAAGGCTTCTGTTGGATGATTCCCAAACTTGTTTTGAGGACATCTAGAGAGCCTCTAGTCCTCTAGGGGAAGTATGTAAATATCTCTAAACAGAGTTAATATAAATTTATTTTAGATAAAACAAAATCTAATCCTACATGCCCTAAAGGAGTCAGAGGAGGGGAACAGCTCTGGGTGTTGGGAATGAGGAATAAGGAAGAGAGAGGTGATGATTATAAATGGAGCAAGCCTACTTTCTGCCTGTGGTCACTGCCCAGTGAGCATCCTTAAAGGTTCCCCTTCCACTGCCTTGCTGTTTAGTCAGAGGCTCCGGGAAAGCAGAACAGCTGCAGCTGTACAAGCTCTTCATGGGAGGCGGGGTTTTGAAACAAGCCAGAAGAGTGTGAGGAGCCATTTTGAGCCATGAGGACTGCTCAGGGACTCCATGGTAAGGAGAGGCCCATTTAGCAAGCGTTCCAGGAGCCCTGGTTTGTCACCTGTGTTGCCACTGTGATGTGAATGTGGCTGTGAATGTGAGGACACATGAGGTGGACGGAAGTGTTGGGGGACCAAAGAGAACTGTCTCAAGAGAAGATTCTAAAAGACCAGGGGCCTTCAAAAAGACACTGAGGAACATCACCCAAGAAGTTATTTTGAACAGAATGGGAAAATCAAAGTGATGAAATCATGACTGACTAAGGCCATAGCAAGAAGAGGGGCTTTGCTTTTGAACTTTTGAGGACCATGACTCAGTAAACAAGATTGCCATTCAGAAACACCATATTGTGAAAGGGTGCAAACTTGCAGTTATAAGATGAATGAATTCTGGGGATCTAATGGGCAGCATGGTGACTACAAGTGCACAAAACTGTGTTGTATGTTTGAAATTTACGAAGAGAACAGATCTTAAATGTTCTTGCCACACACACACAAAATGTAATCGAGGTGATGGATGTGTTAACCAACCTTACTTTGCTAAGTATATATTTCACAGTATATCTGTATATCAAATCATCACATAGTACACCTTAAACTCACATGATGTTATTTGTCAATTATATCTCAATAAATCTGGGAAAAAAAGAGAAATACCATATGATGAGTGGCCACAACTGTTAAGTAAGGAAATCCTGTGTAACTAAGAGAAGGCTAGTGCTTCATCCAGCCAAAGAACTTGAAGTCAGCTGGAAACTTTGGTGCTGGTTATAGCAGTGGTTTTGATAGACATGAGACCTTCGGTTGTGAAGGAAATTTCAGCAGTTGAGGTGGCTTTGGTGGCAGTCGTCGTGGTGGTGGATATGGTGGCGGTGGGGAGGGCTCTAATAGATTTGGTAATAGTGGAAGCAATTTTGGAGATGGTGGAAGCTAAAATGATTTGGGCAATTACAATTAATCTTCAAATTTTGGTCCCAGGAAAGGAGGAGGCTTTGGAAGCAGAAGCTTTGGCCCCTATGGTGGTGGAGGCCAACAGTTGGCCAAACCACAAAACCAGGGTGACTATGGTAGTCCGAGCATAGCAGAAGCTGTGACAGTGACAGAAGGTTTTAATTTCTACCAGGAAGTAAAGCTCAGCAGGAGAGGAGAGCCAGAGGAGTGGCAGGGAAGCTACAGGTTATAACAGATTTGTGAACTCAGCCAAGCACAGTGGGGGCAGGGCTGCTACAAGGAAGACATGTTTTAGACAATACTCGTGTGTATGGGCAAAAACCTCGAGCACTATATTCGTGACTATATAACAGGTGATTTTAGTCTCTGCTCTGTGGAAAGTTGTAAAGCATTCCACCAGGAGGTTTTAATGTAGATTGCTTTTTTTTTTCTTTTTGACATCCATGCTATTGATTGCTAAATGTAAATAGTCTGATCATGACTCTGAATGAATGTGTCTAAAAAAAAATCTAATCAGAGATCCATAGATTAAAAAAATGAACTCCAGTGTAAACCTCACAGCTTTTTTTTTTTTTAAGATTTTATTTATTTATTTGACAGAGACATAGCGAGAGAGGGAACACAAGCAGGGGGAGTGGGAGAGGGAGAAGCAGGCTTCCCGCCGAGCAGGGAGCCCGATGCAGGACTCGATCCCAAGACCCTGGGATCATGACCTGAGCCGAAGGCAGACGCTTAATGACTGAGCCACCCAGGCGCCCTAAACCTCACAGCTTCTACAAAAGTTAAATCAAAATGGGTCATAGACATAAGTGTAAAATGTAAAACTACAATACTTTTAAAGTTTCTTTACATAGGCTCCACACCCAACGCGGGGTTCAAACTCACTACCCCGAGATCAAGAGTCACATGCTTTCCAACCGAGCCAGTCAGGCACCCCTAAAACTATAAAACTTTTAGAACAAAAATAGGTGAAAATTCAGTATCTAGGTCCAGGCAAGGAGTTCTTGAACTTGACATAAAAAAGTGGGATTCAGGGGCACCTGGGTGGCTCAGTCGGTTAAATGTCTGCCTTCAGCTCAGGTCATGATCCCAGGGACCTCAAACAGAGTCCTGGAGTCCTACATTGGAGTTCCCTGCTCAGCGGGAAGTCTACTTCTCCCTCTCCCTCTGCCACGCCCCCCCCCCCCCCCCCCGCCCGCTCCAGCACTCTGGTGCTCTCTCTCTCAAATAAATAAATAAAATCTTAAAAAGAAAAAGTGGGATTCATAAAAAGAAAAACTGGCAAATTAGACCTTGTAGAATATAGAACTTCTGTTCTATAAAAGCCCACAAAAAGACAAAAGACAAAACACCCAATAGAAGAAAAAAAAATTTTTTAAGATTTTATTTATTTATTTGAGAGAGAGAGCAAGCACATGAGATGGGGGAGGGTCAGAGGGAGAAGCAGACTCCCTGCTGAGCAGGGAGCCCAATGTGGGACTCAATTCCAGGACTCCAGGATCATGACCTGAGCGGAAGGCAGTCACTTAACCAACTGAGCCACCCAGGCACCCCAGAAGAAAATATTTGCAAACCACATATTTGACAAAGGACTAGTATCTAAAATATAGAAAGAACTCTCAAACCCAGTAGTAAAAAAAATAAATAAGCAATCTGCCAATTAGAATCTAGCTAAAAGGGGCGCCTGGGTGACTCAGTCATTGGGCATCTGCCTTCGGCTTGGGTCGTGATCCCAGGACCCTGGGATCGAGCCCCGCATCAGGCTTCCTGCTCAGCGGGGAGCCTTCTTCTCCCTCTCCCACTCCCCTGCTTGTGTTCCCTGTCTCTCTGTCAAATAAATAAATAAAAATCTTAAAAAAAAAAAGAATCTAGCTAAAAGCCATGAAGAAAAATTTCATTAAAAACGAATACAGATGACAAGCACATTTTATATCTAATATCATTAACTATTAAGAAATGCAAATTAAGGGGCACCTGGGTGGCTGTCATTAAGCATCTACCTCTGGCTCAGGCCATGATCCCGGGGTCCTGGAATCAAGCCCCGCATAGGGCTCAGCAGGAAGCCTGCTTCTCCCTCTCCCACTCCCCCTGCTTGTGTTCCCTCTCTTGCTGTGTATCTCTCTGTCAAATAAATAAAATCTTAAAAAAAAGAAAGAAAGAAAGAAATACAAATTAAAACTACAATGAGAGGCCCTGGGTGGTTCAGTCAGTTAAGCGCCAGGCTCTTAATTTAGGCTCAGGTCATGATCTCAGGGTCTTGAGAGTGAGCCCTACATCCAGCTCCATGCTGAGTGTGGAGCCTGCATAAGATTCTCTCTCTCAAGGGAGACAAACCATAAGAGACTCTTTTTTTTTTTTTTTTTAAAGATTTTATTTATTTATTCATGAGAGACAGAGAGAGAGAGAGAGAGAGAGAGAGGCAGAGGGAGAAGCAGGCTCCCAAGGAGCAGGGAGCCCGATGCGGGACTCGATCCCAGGACCCTGGGATCATGACCTGAGCCGAAGGCAGATGCTTAACCATCTGAGCCACCCAGGCGCCCAAGAGACTCTTAATCATAGGAAACAAAATGAGGGTTGCTGGAGGGGAGGAGGGTAGAGGGATGGGGTAACTGGGTAATGGACATTAAGGAGGTTATGTGTTGTAATGAGCACTGGGTGTTATATAAGACTGATGAATCACAGACCCGTACCTCTGAAACCAATAATACATTATATGTTAATTAAAAAAAAACTCTCTCTCTCCCTCTGCTCCTCCACCTGCTCTCACTCTCTCTCTCTCAGAACAACACAAAACAAAACTACAATGAGCTATCACTACACACCCATCGGAATGGCTACAATAAAAACTAGTGATGACCCCAGATGCTGGTGAGGATGCAGAGGATCCTCACTCTTGTATTAATGGTGGGAATGTAAATGGTATACCCACTGTGGAAAACAGTTTAGGGGTTTCTTGAAAATATAATCTAAATATTCAACTACCACATAACCCAGCAGTGGCACTCCTAAGTATTTATCCCTTAGAAATAAAAACTTATGTTTACAAAAAAGCCAGTATACAAATGCTCATGGCTTTTGTCTATTACGTGTAATAGACAAAAACTGGACCCCACCCTGATGTCTTTCAGTGGGTGAACAGTCAAACAAACTGAAGTACATACTCCTCATGGAATACTACTTAATAACATAAAGAAATAAACCATTGATCCATGCAACAGCCTGGATGTATTCCAGGGAATTTAAGACAATTCCAAAAGGTTGAATACTGTATGATTAGATTTATATAACATTTTGAAATGATAAAATTTTAGAAATGGAGGACAGATGAATGGTTGTAGGGGTGAGGGATGAAAAGGGGAGGGAGTGGGTGTAGTTACAACAGGGCAACACAAGGGATCCTTGTGGTGATGGAATGTTTTGTATCTTGGCTGTGGTGTGGACACAGGAATTTATATAAGTGATACATTGTATAGAATTAATACACACACAAATAAGTACAAGTAAAACCGGGAAATCTAACCAAATTGAGTAGATTGTGTCACTGTCAGTATCCTGGTAGTGATATTACACTATAGGATTTTTTTTTAATTGTGGTAAAATACACATAAAATTTACCATGTTAACCATGTTTAAGCACACAGTTCAGTAATGTTAAGTACATTCATTCATGCTGTTATACAATCTATCTCCAGAGCTCTTTGTATCTTGCTGAATTGAAATTCTGTACCTATTAAACAATAACGCCTGTTTCCCCTCCCCTGCACCCTGCCCTGAGCCCCTGGCAACCACCATTCTACTTTCTGTCTCTCTGAATTTGACCACTCTAGGTATCTCATATAAGTGGAATCATATGGTATTTGTCTTTTTGGGACTGACTTATTTCACTTAGTATAATGCCCCTCATTTTTTTTTAAGATTTTATTTATTTATTTCAGAGAGAGAATGAGAGAGAGAGAGCAGGGAGGGTCAGAGGGAGAAGCAGACTCCCCGCCGTGCAGGGAGCCCAATACGGAACTCAAACCAGAGACTCCAGGATCATGACCTGAGCCGAAGGCAGACGCTTAACGACTGAGCCACCCAGGCGCCCCAATGCCCCTCATTTTTAAGACTGAATAATATTCCACTGTGCGTGGACACCACATTTTGTTTATCCATTCATTCATCAGTGAACATTTGAATTGCTTCTATCTCTGGCCTACTGTGACTGATGTTCCTATGAACATGGGTATACAAATATCTCTTTAAGACCCTTTTCAATAGACATCAATCGAAAATATCAATAGATAGAAGCACCTGGGTGGTACAGTCGGTTAAACGTTGGATTCTTGGTTTCAGCTGAGATCATGATCTCAAGGTCATGAGATCCAGCCCTGCATCAGCGCTGAGTCTGCTTAAGACTCTCTCTGGGGGCTCCTGGGTGGCTCAGTCGGTTAAGCAACTGCCTTTGGCTCAGGTCATAATCTCAGGGTCCTGGGATCCAGCCCCACATCGGGCTTCCTGCTTGGTGGGGGGTCTGCTTCTCGCTCTCCCCCTGCCTGCCTGCTTATGCTCTCTCATTCTCTCTGTGTCAAATAAATTAAAAAAAAAGACTCTCTCTGCCCATCACCCCCTATGCTTGCGCTCTCCCTTTCTCTCTCTCTAAAATAAAGAAATAAATCTTTAAAAAAGCATCAATAGATAAATAATTGCTTATGCATAATTATTTAACTATAATTGTGAAAATGCCATAAAGGAAAATTATAGGCATATAACATGGCTGGCCAAGGAAATAACATTTGAGCTGGTATCTGAAGAATGAGTAGGAGTTAAAACAAGAGGGAGGGGTGCCTGGCTATCTCAGTCAGTGGAGCATGCTACTCTTGATCTTGGGGTTGTAAGTTCGAGCCCCACATTGGATGTAGGCATTACTTAAAAATAAAAAAAAAATCTTAAAAAAGTCAAGAGGAAAAAGATTTTTGTGAGTTTTTCAATTCTTTTGGGTATATACACCTACACCGCAGTTTTGTAACATGCTAACATTGAAGTGTACAAGGGATTTTTTCTGTATTATTTCTTACAACTGCATGTGAATCTACAGTTTTCTCAAAATCTGAATTAAAAAAATCAAGCAAATTGTTCTCATCATGTTAGCCCCTATTTTGCTACCTCATAACCTCTTTGCACTTAGATAAGGAACCCAAGATAGGGAGAAATTGTCAGCTTTCTTGAGGACACACATTAGTAAGCATTTAATTCCAAACTACATTTCCTCCACTTTCCAGCCTCATGAAACCTTACAACCTGGCTCCTAACCCCCGTGAGGACTCTTCTGCTCACCTGGCTTGAATTCCATGCAGTTAACCCTTGTTTCATTTGTCTATATTTTATTTTTTCAAGTAACTTCTGGAAAGTTTGTTTGTTTTTTGTTTTTAAAGATTTTGTTTATTTATTTGAGAGAGAGAGAGAGCACATGAGAGGGGGAAGGGTCAGAGGGAGAAGCAGACTCCCTGCAGAGCAGGGAGCCCAATGTGGGACTCGATGCCGGGACTCCAGGATCATGACCTGAGCCGAAGGCAGTCGCTTAACCAACTGAGCCACCCAGGCGCCCATTCTGGAAGGTTTTTGATTTCTCCAAAGTGCTTGGTACAGGGCCTTGTTATGGTGACAATTCTGGAAAGATTTGGGCTGGTTGCCAGATCTTCTAGATTGCTGGCTGAGTCAGCCCTGCCTGCCCTTAAACCTTACCTCACAGCCCACTCTCACTCTGTGCTGTTATGCCTGCCTTCCCCCAATCCCTCCTGCCAAACACCTTCCCTCTGCAGGACTTTGTGTATGCTGTTCCCCCTGGCAGAACACTTTTCCCCTTTTGTTTTAACTCCTACTCATTCTTCAGACACCAGCCTAAATGTTATTTCCTTGGCCAGCCATATTATGTGCCTATAATTTACCTTTATGGCACTTTTCACAATTATGGTTGAATAATTATGCATATGCAATTACTTGTCTATTATGCTGTTCCTACACCAGCCTCTAGGCCCCTGAGGCCAGGGACTGTGTTTGCATGCTTATCATGGTATCCTTAGTGTCTAGTCCAGGGTCTGCCACATAGAAGAGGCTCCATACATATTTGGCAATTGACATAATTCATGGGAAGGGAAATGCTTGGATTAGGAGATCGGAAGGTATGTAATACACTGGAGGAAGGAAGACAATGATCCTGGGGCACCTGGCTGGCTCAGTTGGTGGAGCATGCGACTCTTGATATCTCGGGGTTGTGAGTTCGAACCTTGAGTTGGGCATAGCGATTACTAAAAAAAAAAAAAAAAGGAATACAATAGTTGTACCCAAGAACCTGAGAATTGGGATGGAAAGAAGGCTTACCTTTCACTCTACTCTTCTGAGTGGTCTGAATTATTCATTATGTGCATGTGTTCATTAGAAAAATGGTTTTTTTAAAGATTTATTTATTTGGGAGCGAGCGGGGGAGGGGCAGAGGGTGAGACTCTTAAGCAGACTCTGTGCTGAGCTCAGAATCCTACGTGGGGCTTGATCTTACAACCCTGAGATCATGACCTGAGTCGAAACTAAGAGCCAGACACTCAACCAACTGCTCCACCCAGGTGCCCCAAGGATGGGACATTTGAATTTAGATCTTTGCCTGGAATCTTTCCATGTGCCCATCCCCCCTGTTCTCACTGGAACTCGGGAGGGACTTCAGAAATAAGTGGCCCTAACAGGTGAGGTTCTGCCAGTTGCCTTCATTGCCAAGCAAACCAAAGACCCATGAGGAATTACTTTTGATTCTGATTTTTCCCATATGCTCAAAGGCTATTTTTCCATAGCCTGATCCTCCCAAGATACTGTTCTTCCTAGTTGTTCATGGGTCCTAGTCAATATCAGGTCGTCTGGAGTCCCAAATCTCCAGTCCTTTTAAAAACACTGACTTTCATCTAGAAAGAAAGAAAGGGAGGAAGGGAGGGAGGAAGGAAGGAAGAGGGGAAGGAAGAAAGGAAGGAAGGAAGGAAGGGAGGGAGGGAGGAAGGGAAGAAGGGAGGAAGGGAGGAAGGGAAGAAGGGAGGAAGG